>NW_024871094.1:655000-760232 GCF_019054845.1 Dipodomys spectabilis | reverse complement strand
CATGCAAAAAGATAGGCCTATTCAGATACAAGAAGCTTTTAGAAGACCAAATAGACCAGACCAGAATAGGACATCCCACTGTCACATTACACTCCACAGAGGATCAACTCAGACCAAGGCAAATATCCTTAAAGCTGTCAAGGAGAAAAGATTAATCACCTATAAAGGGAAAACAATTAGAATCACCTTAGATTTCTCAGCAGAGACAATCAAAGCAAGAAGAGCCTGGAATGATGTATGCCAAGCCCTAAAAACAAACAACTATCAACCAAGAATACTGTATCCAGCTAAACTCTCCATCACAACTGAAGGCCAAATAAAACCTTCCATAGCAAAGAAAAAATGAAACAATACATCTCCACCAAACCAGCCCTACAAAAGATTCTTAAAGATGTCCTACACATAGAAAACCAACAAGACCACAATAAAGGTCAAGACACTGCACCCAAACTAAGAATCCAATAACCTTAGGAAGAACCCAGTTTTCACAGCCCCCAAGAAGGTGAATAACATGGCAGGAACTCCCAAATACCTCTCAGTCCTATCTCTTAACGTTCACGGACTTAATTCTCCAATTAAGCGACATAGACTGTATAGTTGGATTAAAAAAAGACCCTTCTATCTACTGCCTTCAGGAGTCACATCTTGGTCGTAAAAACAATCACATTTTCAATGTTAAAGGCTGGAACAAAATCTACCAAGCAAACTGCCCCCATAAACAGGCAGGTTTTGCAATCCTAATATCAGATAAAATAGACTTCAAATTAAAATTCATGAAAAGCGATAAAGAATTTCACTACATACTAATCAATGGATCTCTCCTTCAGGAGGATATTGCAATTCTAAATACCTATTCACCAAACAATAGAGCACGCAAATTTATCCAAGAAACACTATTTTCCCTCAAATCCCATACAGATCCAAAGACATTAATTGTTGGGGATTTTAACACACCACTCTCCCCACTAGATAGATCAACTCGGCAAAAACTCAACAGAGAAACCGCAGATGGAAATAGCTGCGTAGATCAAGTAGATTGAACAGACATCTACCAAACGTTTCACCCAGCAGCATCAGAATACACGTTTTTCTCAGCAGCACATGGAACATTTTTTAAATAGACCACATTATACGCCACAAAAAAACTTGTCTAAATTCAGAAACATTGAAGTTATACCTTGCATTCTCTCTGACCACAAGGGAATAAAATTAGAACTCCACACCAAAAGCCACCAAAGAAAGTCTGGTATCACATGGAGGTTAAACAACACACTGCTGAATCACGAGTGGGTCATGGAAGAGATTAGAAAGGAAATTCATATGTTCATGCTATTCAACAAAAATGAACACACAAATTACCAGCTCCTCTGGGACACAGCAAAAGCAGTACTCAGAGGCAAGTTTATAGCTCTGAGCTCCTACATCAACAAATTGGAGAGCTCTGAAACCAATAATTTAATGACACATCTAAACCTCCTTGAAAAGGAGCAGCAAGATAAACCCCAATCCAGTAGATGGAAAGAAATAATTAAAATTAAATCAGAATTAAATGAATTAGAATCCAAAAAAACTATAGAAAGAATCAACAAAACAAAAAGTTGGTTCTTCGAAATAATTAACAAAAATGACAGACCCTTACCAAATCTTATCAGAAAAAGAAGAGAACACACCCAAATAAACAAACTCAGAGATGAGAATGGAAACATCACCACGGAAACAACCAAGATTCAGAACATTATAAGGGAATACTTCTCAAAACTTTATGCTAATAAGTTTGAGAACTTGACAGAAATGGACCTTTTCCTAGCAAATATTGACATTCCAAAACTAAACCAAGATGAGCTAACCCATCTTAACAGGCCCATATCAAGCTTTGAAATAGAAAAAGCAATAAGAGACCTCCCAGCTAATAAAAGTCCAGGACCAGATGGTTATACAGCGGAATTCTACAAGGCCTTCAAAGCAGAGCTCACACCAGTACTCCTCCAACTCTTCAATGAAATTGAAAGGGAAAGTTCACTACCGAACACATTCTATGAAGCCAGCATAACCCTCAGCCCAAAAACAGGCAGGGATTCATCAAAGTAAGAGAACTCTAGACCCATTTTTTGATGAACATTGATGCAAAACTTCTCAACAAAATTTTGGCCAATCGACTTCAACAATTCATCCAAAAAATCATACAACACGATCAAACAGGATTCATTTTAGGGATGCAAAGCTGGTTCAATATACGCAAATCAATTAATATTATTCATCACATCAACAGGAGCAAGAATAAGAACCACAAGGTCATCTCAATAGATGCAGAAAGAGCATTCGACAAGATCCAACACCCCTTCCTGATGAAGGTTTTGGAAAAATTAAGAATCCATGGAACATTCCTCAGTACAATAAAGGCTGTTTATGACAAACCTACAGCCAGCATTATACTTAATGTTGAAAAAGTAAAGCCATTTCGTCTTAACTCAGGAACAAGACAAGGATGTCCACTCTCTCCTCTTCTTTTCAATCTAGTATTAGAATGCCTAAATACAGCAATAAGACAAGATGCAAACATAAAAGGAATCCAAATAGGGAAAGAAGACATAAAACTCTCCCTCTTTGCAGACGACATGATCTTATATTTAAAGAATCCCATAGACTCCACTCCCAAATTTCTCAAGCTGATTCAAAACTTTGGCAAAGTAGCAGGTTATAAAATTAACCGCCCCAAATCAATGGCTTTTCTGTATGCCAACAATAAGAAAAGTGTGACTCAAATTAGGAAAGTAACTCCATTTGTAATAGCCCCACAAAAAAAAAAATACCTAGGAATTAACTTCACCAAAGAAGTGAAGGACCTCTATGATGAAATCTTTAAAATCTTGAAAAAGGAAATCAAAACAGAACTTAGAAAATGGCAAAACCTCCCATGCTCCTGGATTGGAAAGATTAACATCGTGAAAATGGCAATGCTTCCCAAGGCTATCTTCAAATTCAACGCAATACCTATAAAAATTCCAACCTCATTCTTCAAGGAAACAGAAGAGGCAATCCAAAAATTCATATGGAACAATAAAAGACCCCGAATAGCAAAAACGCTCCTGAATGGAAAGAACACTGCTGGAGGAATATCAATACCAAATTTCAAACTCTACTATAAAGCCATTGTAATCAATACAGCTTGGTATTGGCATAAGAACAGACCTCAGGACCAATGGAATAGAATTGAAAACCCAGAAATGAACCTACAGACCTATAGCCATCTAATCTTCGATAAGGGAGCTAAAACAATAGAATGGAACAAAGACAGCCTCTTCATTAAATGGTGCTGGCAAAATTGGTTAACTAATTGTCGAAAACTAAAGCTAGATCCTTATATATCACTCTGCACCAGAATCAACTCCAAATGGATCAAAGACGTCGAAGTCAAAGCAGACATTCTGAAAACATTACAGGATAGAATAGGAGAAACCCTAGGTCTCCTTGGCTCATGCCGAAATTTTCTGAATAGAGACCCGGAAACACAACAAATCAATGAAACTTGGACAAATGGGATTACATAAAGTTGCAGAGCTTCTGCATGGCAAAGGACATAGCTAGCAAGATTAATAGAAAGCCCACGGATTGGGAGAAGATCTTTACTAGCCATACAACGTACAAGGGTCTCATATCTAAAATATACTTGGAACTCAAAAAATTAAATCCCCCAACAACAAATCCTCAAAGAAACAATTGCCCAATGAACAAGTGGGGGAATGACTTAAAGAGAAACTTCTCTGAAGAAGAAAGAAGGATGGCTAATAGACACATGAAGAAATGCTCAACATCCCTAGCCATAAAAGAAATGCCAATCAAAACAATACGGAGATACTACCTCACTCCAGTTAGAATGGCAAAAAACAAGAACTCTAACAACAACAGATGCTGGAGGGGATGTGGACAGAAGGGAACCTTACTTCATTGTTGGTGGGAATGTAAACATGTTCAGCCACTTTGGAAAGCAGTATGGAGGTTCCTCAAAAGACTTCACATAGAACTCCCCTATGACCCAGGAATCCTACTTTTGGGTATTTACCCAAATGTTTACAAACAAGACCACACTAAAGCTTCCAGCACAACTATGTTTATTGCAGCATTATTTACCATAGCTAAGATGTGGAACCAACCCAGATGCCCCTCAGTAGATGAATGGATCAAGAAAATGTGGTATATATACACAATGGAATTCTATACCTCCATCAGAAAGAATGACATTGCCCCATTTGTTAGGAAATGGAAAGACTTGGAAAAAATTATATTAAGTGAAGTAACCCAGGCCCAAAGAAACATAGGTCCAATGGTTTCCCTTATTTGCAATATCTAGTATATGTATGATTGAAGCGGAAAAGATCAGATAATGTGATGTTAGGAAAATGAACCCTTAGAGATGTATTTTAATGTTTTTTCTTTCATGCATGTGTTTCTCACGCATTTATAAGATTATTTCTTTGTTGCTTTGTATGTCTCTCCCCCACAGTATAACCCCTGCTTTCACTATATTTGATATCAGTATAACTTGTGGAGGAGTTGGGGAAAAACAAGTCATTTAAGGATACAGGTGGACCTGTTGCAACAATGAGAAGTACAAGTTGTCATGTCGAAAACGAGCTTTACAACGTCGGTGCGGGGGGTGGGGGGGAGAAGGATTGGGACTGGCGGGAAGGGGGGAGGCTGGGAAGGGATGTGAAGGGTAAACAAAGAAGGAGGCTGCAATGCTTGATAAGAAATGTAGGCATTATCCTGCCCATGTAATTGTAACCCCTCTGTACAGTATGTTCACAATTAAAATAAAATATATGAATAATAAAAAAAAGAACTTGTTGGTCAAGTAAAAAAAATAAAAAAAAGAAAAATTCAGCTTGATGTAGTGGTACATGCTTATAATTCTAAGTATTTATGAACTAAACACTGGAAGTTATAGAAGGTTTGCTGTTGGTATTTTAAAAATAGAATACTGGTTCCTCAATATCTAAAACAAACTGGTGCCACATGTTGATAAGAGAGGCAGAAGTAGGATGATCACAGTTTGAGGCAGAAGTGGGCCTTTGTTTATATGTGGATGGTAATTCAGTCATGGAGGCAAGCCTTCAGGAACGAGATTTAAATAAATCCAAATAGATTTTACTTCTGATATTTAATACAATGCATTACGCAGAAAAAAAAAAAAATCCTCACTATGCTGGCATTGCAATCCTGGATCTCCAGGCTCCAGAATTTAGAAATAAATTTGTTGTTTAAAACCAATTCAGTCACGGATAATTTGTCATCATAGGTCTAAAGAGCTAACAGTAAGCCATCTGAAATGGACTGATGTCGTTGTTTTGTTTTGTTTTTTGTTGGTCGTGGGGCCTGAACTCTGCACCTGTGCACTGTCCCTCTGCTCTACAACTGTAGACTAGCACTCTACCACTTGAGCTTCTGCCCCACTTCCGGCTTTTTCTGCTGAGGAATGGAACGAAGGAATCGAACCAAGGGCCTCATGCATGCAAGGAAAGCAATCTACTATTGAGCTACCTTCCCAGCACCCGTTTCTCTATTTTATTTTTCCATCTTTCCATAGACCTTTTGATACTGAAAAAAGCTAAGGCTCCATAGAGAAAAGTTTTAAAACTGCCCCATTGTCCAACTCTGACTTCATAAATTTTGGAGTGTAAGGAATGACATGAAGTACCTGAAAGACCTAAGACAGGACACTTCAGCATCTTCTGCCTTGCTCATCAGCACCTGGCGCACATTCACACTATGTAATCTAGTCAACTAATGGTAGTTATAATAAATTTAAAAATACATAGGCAGAAAACATTTTATGAACACTCTTGCCCTGTAGTCTCATTGGCTCCCATGTTCAAAATAGGAAACAGAGGCTTAAAAAGATGTAGGTAATTTACCAAAGGTTGCAAAGCTAGTATATTCGTACATTTAAACTCAGACTAATCTATATCCATACTTAGGTTAACATACCATGTGCATTTATTTTTCTGCAGAAATAAAGGCTCACAGACCTTGCTTCAAGTTCTAGACTCATAAGTGCTACCATGATATCTCTATCCTGGGTACTTTACTGGTGCCCCTAAGTCATATCAGCTGTAGTTGATACATCTGCACCCACGCATATAAAAATTGCTGAGACTTGGGCAACTGTAGTTTTAAAATCTCCCATGCAGTAATAATGTGTCATTAACAGTATGAAATCCAGGGCTAGAGAATAAAACTTCTATGATGGTGCCAGGCCCACCTTGCAAATCTTTCTTGGTCTCTTTCCTTCCTTCCTTTTTAGTGCTGGGGATTAAACCCAGGGCCCTGTGCATATTAAGCAAGTGCTATAATACCAAGCAATGTGGTCATTTCAATCTCTCCAATTTCACTGCTACCTTGTTCCTGATACTTTACATTCCTTGATCATAATATTTGCAGATTACTGAACTTCATAAGATTTTCTTCATTTTACAGAATATTTGTTTTCTCCCTTCCTATGTATCATGATACTGACCAATAAGGATTTTCTTGAACTCCCAGGCAGAGCTCATGGCTCATCATCAGGTTCTACTTTACCATGTATATCATTATATTATTACATTTTTAATAACAACTCGCTTAAAAAATTGTTTCTCTTCTTCAGTCTATTGGTAGTCCCATGTCCAATCTTAGCTTTTATATAAACAGGATAGAATTTTTCTTGTCTTATTTTCCACTTTTTGACTTGGTGAAAAATTTCCTGATCTTGTAGAACTGTTTTTATCCATGAATATTTTTTCAGGACATTTCTGCATATTGTGCATAATACAATTAAGAGATTTCCAGCCAAAGAAAACAAGTCAGAATTCTAGAGGTTATGAATGTACTCTGGGTTCTTGTGAACTTGGCACTGGATTTGGCATCTCAGTGTTACAGCAATATATATATATATATATATATATATATATATATATATATATTGAAAGTGGCTTTCTTTTTGGTTTCCCATTTTGAGCCATATGAAGCATTTAAGGTGCATAGCAAGTTAACCATGGAAATATGAGCTGGTAATCTTTTTAAAAATATTTTTTATTGTAAAGAAACTGTATAGAGGGTTACAGGGTTACAGTTTCAGTACGGTAGTGAGTACATTTCCTATAGACCATTGTTACCCCCTCCTTTGGTTCCCCCTACATTCCCTTCCCTCCTTACTTCCCCAACTCCTCCTTCCCCCTACCCTGAATTTGTGAAGTTCGTTTTCAACATAGTGTATTATACTTCTCATTGTTACAATTGATCAACCTGTATCCTTGTTTCAGCATTTTGTTGTTTTTTTTTCCCCTCCCCAAATTAGAAAAATGTATATACATGATGTAGAGAACTGGAATCAAACACAGTGACAACAGAGGATATGTGAGCTGGTAATCTTTAACCTTCAAATTCCGAAACAAAAATAAGGAATGAATGAAAAAATTTGTTCATAATGGAACCCTCAGCCTTCCGATTGATACTCTGATTCTTCCATTAAAATAAAATATTGTTAGAATCAAGTTCTGATCCAGGCTAAAATTCTAATACCCGTGGAAATGATGATATTGAGTTTGTATTAGTTAAATATGCCTTCCTATTAATGAAATACCATGGAAAATATTTTTACAAAAACTCGATGATTGCAAGAGAGATTTTCGACAAAAGCATTATAGTGGGTAAGGTGTGTAAAAGTTACAAAACTGGAACTGCATGCTTAGAAAAAGAATAACTTTACAGGGAGGAGTAAAGTACTGTTTTAGATGAGCCAAGTTAATATGGATCATTATGTAAGAAGAAATTTTGTATTTGGTTCTTTCTAACAACTAGCAGATACTTATCTATTTATAAAAAATAAATACTAGAATGAAAAATCCAAAAGAACTTTAATGATGCTTTTAATATTTTTGAGACAACAAAGATTTTCAGTGATAGGGAGAATTTAATTAATTATGGAATTTATATTCAATGGACTCCCATGTAATCATTTTAAGTGATGTTCTTAGAACAGTATGAAATTTCTAAGGATAGGAAATATATGAATGATATAATGAGATGAAAAGTCAACTTATAAAGTAGGCTCACAACTGTAATCTTACCTATTCACAAGGATGAGATTTGAGTATCATGGTTCAAAGCTAGCCCCTAGAGGAAAATCAATTTAACCACCAAAATGACAGAAATGGGCCTGTTGCTAGCGCTGAGGGAAAAAAAAAAGCACAGAACAATGTGTAGTCCCTGGATTCAAGTTCCAGTTTGGGTAATAAGCAAATGAAGAATCAAATAAATATATGACCACAAATTGTAGGAAAATATGCATATGCGTACATGCATGGCAGAGGGGTCTAACTCTGGTGTTTCAGTGTTTACATTGTGGAGTTCCAAGTTGGGAACATCACAAACATTTAATTAAAGGAAATCAAATGTAACAATATGTTGGAAATGATCTGTACAACTTGGGAGGGATTGAGAGAGTGAAGGAAAGAGGAAGAAAAATGAGGGAGAGGGTAACAAGTTAGATAAGAAATGTTATCACTACCTTACTTATGTAACTGCAACCCCTCTGTACATCACCTTGACAATAATATTATAATAAAAAATAAAAACAAAACAAAAGCTTTTATTTATATCATTATATATAAAGTATACTTTAAAAGAATTATAGGCATGTTTTAAATTTCTAATGTATTGCCCCACTCTACTGGAGTATACTGGAATATGTGCAGAATTACTTACACATGAGACCACAAGTAAGTACCCAAATAAGAATTCCACAAAGAAATGTCAACATGGACCAAAGGGTCCTACCCATAATACCTTCCTTCTATAGCAAATCACACAACCTCCAAAATCCACATAATTTAATCATTTAACGACAAATGATGAACCAACCTCTCCATTTGTAGAAATACATACTTGCGACAAGGATGGAAAAGGCACTGAGACCCAAAGTGAATGATGCACAATTTTAGGGAAGATTCCATAGATAAAGGAATGTGTCCCACACACTTCCAATTGTAAATCTGGGAAAGTCAGTCATCTTTGTCATACTAATAAAAACTACAAAAAAGCTAACTGTGGGATTCAAAAGATTGCATAAGAACAAGTGTTCATTGTGACAGCACAGTAACTTCAGTGCAAATTACTATGTCTCTCTTTCCTTGTCTTATTCCCACTTCATTCTTGAATTCTGAAGGTGAGATTCTGGGAAGCCAGTTCCCTTGGGTCCAGTAATTAATGAAAGTGAACAGGTGATTGAAGATACAATTTCTTCACATAGTTCTTGGATTCTCATTTTTTATTAAGCTTACGGAGAAATAATGGGATTGCAAAACACAAGAAAGTCTTAACTTTTCCACTAATTTCTAAAATGCCTGCTGTAAGAACAACAAAATTAATGAAAGAAACAACTCAGAGACCATATAAAGATATTTGTGGTCTATTGATACCAGGAGAAATTGAAATGTCACATATAAATACCAAATTACATTTACCAAGCACAAATCCTATTTCTTCACTGAGCTAATGTGGTAATTACACATTTATATTTTCCAACAAAATCACCATTGAGAATACCACAGTCAATTTCAATCACAGAAGCAAAGCTGCAAAGATCTGCTAAAATTTTTACATATTCTTTCCTGGAGTTGAGAGGGTTGATTCTGCTGACATTGACTGTTGGATCCTCTTCCTCCTCACAAATAAGTGTGTCTATGTAGAACAATTTATACCTATATCTTAACTTCATGGATGTCTATCCTTTCTGGTTGGATCTGAGTACCACTTATGGAGCATATATAGCTTATGAACATGGACCATGCCTTAACAAGCTAAAACATGCTCTAAAACAGTTCTAACAGAAACATCTGTGATAATGGAAATATTCTATACATGCATTGTCTAACAGACTAGCCACTGGCTATATGTGGCTAATGAATCTCAAATGTGAATAGTTCTGAAAAATTAATTCTTCCAATTTCAGTTAAATGAAATTTTAAATAATAAGTTTCATCTACTCACTGTTATCTGAACAGCTCAGTTTCCATATAAGGAGCTGAAGTTCTCAAAATATGATGATAAAATATAATCCAAGTGAAGAAGTTGCCATTAGATACTAACTGAATGCCTGTGAATTATCTGAGTTTTTCTGTCTTATAGAATTCAGCCATCACTCACCTAGATTGATAGCTGGGAGGAAAGGGGTGGGACATAAACACAAGCTACTTGGGATGCTGAGAATTGCTACTTGAAAATGAGGGTTATGCATGAAATTTTTCTATATTTAGTAGACAGCAAAGTGAGTGGAATCCTGAAGGTAGAAAAATAATGATTGTATTTCAATCAAACAGGTGCTCTGTTTATCAAAATGGGAGAGAAGTCAGACAGGTGAATTCTATACACATACTAACAATATAGAGAAAATTTGCTACATTCTATTCCATGATAGGCCCTGGCATAAACGTTGGCACTTTGTACATTCTCTGTACACTAAAAAACAGAAATGTAATCCTTTATTACTATTAAAATACATAGAATATCTTCATAATATATATTTGTGGGCCTATTTTTTCCTTAATTTCTTCCACATCTACATTAAGAAATGGCTCTAAGAGAAAAGCTTCTAAATGTGTTAAATTTGAATTCCACCTATTTGTTTTGTTGAATTGTATTCTAGATAGGATTGATGGCTTAGCACTAGAAAAAATAATAAGTATTCTCAACAAATTGTCATGCCTCATTTATAAAGGGAGCTATGTGTTTATTAGGAGAAATATGTATTGGTCTTGTTAGCTAGGAACATTCAAGAAACAAAAGAAAAAGAACAATTCCACGGCAGTCTCAAGTGTTTGCGTATCTTCAAGTGAACACTAGCTGCTCTATATTCCATAGTATATTTGCAAGCTTTTACTAAGCTATTGTCATCCTCCAGAGTAAAGTTCAGGCATGCCTATAGCTTATTATAAAGATTGAAGTTACTCAAACTCAGAACCCATTTTTTGTATAGGCTTCACATGGCTATCTTTACTTCAGGCAGTGGCACTGACGGATGGGAGATTCACTTGAAATATATGTACACATACATACATATCTCACTGGCTTTCTCTATTATTGTAAAAATTAAGTCCTTTTTGTCTTTGACCCAAGAGCATCATAAATCGTCTAGCATCCATTAAAGTGTAACAAGTTCATTATTAACTTGCAAGTAGGTTAAGTCTCTTGCTTCACACAATTCTAAGTACTCATATGAAGAAAAATATATACCTAGAGTTTTAGTGTGCTTCTATATTACGAAGTACTCAATTTTCATCTTATTTGCCCGGAGGAGTCAAAAATGCTTGATAGGAAATGTACCCATTACCTGGTCATGTAACTGTAACCCTTTTGTACAGTATTCTTACAATCAAAAATGTAAAAAAGGAAAAAAAAAACAAATTGAAAGTCACGTATTTCCATTAAAACTAACTAACTTTAAGGCCTGTAACTTTCTACAGGTTTTTAAGGACCAAATATGTTGTGGATATGCCCCAAGGCCTTTACGAAAAGCTAAGGGAGAAAGATTCAAAAGTGGTAGTAGATAGGTGACCAGAGCATAATTACTTTACTGTTACCTTTACTTCACTGTTACCATAGCAGGAGTGCAAATCAATATGATGGTTCGTAGTTACAGGACCAGAAGACATACTGGGAACTGACATCAATGAAGGGTCATTTATTGTAGAAAAACATAAATCAGGATGCACCAAAGGTTGCAATCAACAGTGTCCAAAAAAGCAACACAGAATGGGATAAAGTTATTGCAAGTATATATTTGATGAGTGGTTCACATCAAGAATATATAAAAAACATCATTGCAACAACACACAACATGATTTTACAATGTGCAAAAAACTCAGATGTTTCTCCAGAGAAGACAAAGTGTTAACAAGTCCATGAAGAAGGTATTTAACATCACTAATCACCACGAAAGTGTAAGTCAAAATAATAAAGAAAATTACCACCTTATATGAATTAGGTAGGATCACTACAAAAAAATAAAGTAACAATATTGACAAAAGTGTGGTAAAATTGGAACCGTTCTATGGGAAACAGAATGGCATCTTTTCAAACAATTAAAAACAGGATTATTCATACCTGTAATCCTAACAACTCAGGACAGGAGGCTGAAATCCAAGGATCACGGTTCATGGCCAGCCTGGGCAGAAAATGGAAGTGGATCTGTGGTTTAAAGTGGTAGAACTCTAGCCTTGAGGAAAAGTTCAGGGACAGTGACTTGGCCCTGAGTTCAAGCCCCATGACAAAAAATTCAAAAAAAAAAAAAGAAAAAAAAAGAGAGTTTTCATGTGATCCAGTGACTCCACTTTTGGGCATATACTCTAAACATCTGAAAGCAAGGTCTGGAAGAGATCTTGTACACTCATATTCACTTTGTACAATACTCAAAACATGGAGGCAATCCAGTGGCCATCAACAAATGAATAACTAAAGCAAATGTGGTTTATACATACAGTGGTATATTATTTCAACTTTAAAAAGAATTAGGGGGCTGGGAAGATGTCTCAGTGTTTGAGCGCTTGCCTTGCATATATGAGGCTCTGGGTTCGATTTCTTAGCACCATATAAGCAAAAAGAAAAAAGCCGGAAGTGGCGCTGTGCCTCAAGTGGTACAGTGCTAGCCTTGAGCTTAAGAGCTGAGGGACAGTGCCCAGGCCCAGAGTTCAGGTCCCACGACTGGATCCCCCCCCCCCAAAAAAAAAGAATTATGTTGAGACATATACTATATTATGGATGAATCTTTGGAACACTGCTAAGGGAAAAAAGGCAGTCATAAAAAGATCAAATATTACATGAGTCTACTTATATCAGTAGTTACATAGAACAGTCTAAGAGATAAAGGAAGCAAAATCATACTTGATGTATACCTTGAAGCAGAGGAGAGTGGAAAATTGTTTTAATGAATAAAGAATTTGAATCTTGGAAGATGTAAAGTGTGGACATTGAGATTGTACAATATTGTAAATGCACTTATTACTACTATGTTCTATTCTTAAAATGCTTAATAAAACCTGGGAGAGAATTATGAAGGGGTTAAGCATAATCATGGTACATTGTATGCCTATGTGGATATATCAAAATGAAAAATCCACTTATTTAAGTAAGTAATGCTTCTGAGTTGAAAAAAGACAATAAATTTTAAGTGTGCTAGTTTAAGTCAGAGGGCTTTGCTTCTTCAAAAAAGCAATTTAGACATCCAATTTCTCTGTCAACATAGTGTTGATGGGACATCACAATGTACAGTGCCCTGTGAGTAACAAGTGCTTATGTACCACTCAGAGGGAGTTAAACCGTTTCATCTGGATAGTTATGGAAAAAAGGTAATGGTTGGAACTGGCTCCAACATGGTGGGGATGAATGATGCAGCAAAAATACACAGCCTTTTCCCATGAAGCTTTAGGTGCTAACACATGGATTTTTCTGACTGGGGAGTGTCCCTCTACTAACCATCCAACCAAAAGTGTTTTCTGTGCTTGTGCTCTGAGATGGGGCATCCAATAAGGAAAAATTCCATACTAATGCTCTGAGACTAGGAAACGAATTATGAGACACTATGTCCCTCTTTTTGCTGGGGAGTCTGTTTCACTGCTCTGTTTTTGCTTTGAGGAAGAGACTGTTGCACTGCTCTCTTTTCGCTTTGAAGAAAATCTGCTTTAAAAACTGTTCTACTCTCGAATTCTTTAAAGAAAACAAACCCGAGACATAGTCAATACTGCTATGCTGAAGATGTTGCATGGAAGGAAGCCTTGACCTTCGCTTTGAGACTAGATTTAGAATTCGATAACTTAGGTGCTGTGGTTTCAGATTAATCTGAACCGGCTAATGTCTGCATTTTCTCAATTCTTCTAACTAGAATCTCTAAAGTATTAGGAAAAAAACAAAACAAACAACAAATAAAAAACAACAAGAACCTGATATTAGGCTAGAAACGGCTCCAGAAATTCTCAGATTTCTTCTTTTTTCTTGTATGAATCTAATAAATGAAAAGTTAATGCAGCAAACTAGCATGTTTAAGGTGTTAATTTCTGTAGAATATGGTTTCTTTTCTTCCTCTTATTCTGAGATAGAAATTGATCTATTCTAAAGCCAGAGGATATGTTTTCTTCACAAGCTAGATCAGGTTCGCTGAATTTTGCTTTCTTAAAAATTGCTTAACTCCTGTAAGAGGGGATTGAAGACTGCTAGGCAGGAGGGATTGAGTGTGAGATGTAGGAAGTGTTCTCATACTCTGCATCTAGAGGGCTAGAAAATATGATGATCTGCTCGCTGCCTCAAGCAATTTAGAAAGTGGCTTGCATTTTCTAAAACCTACATCCAAACTTTCACCTTCTTCCCACCAAGAATTCCCCCTCAGGCTTCTTCTTGCCATAGTGTCTTGACAGCATAGAACTGCTTTGCCTCAGAAATGTGGCATCAGAAGTGTGCCCTGTGGTCAGCCATGCAGCTTGTATCTGACTGATTCATCTATGGCTCTGAAAATGCTGCAGCTCAATCTGTGCTCTGTGCTCAGGGTTCAGTAAGAGTGCTTAAGTTCATAGCTACGTGCTTTCAGAGAGCAGTCTTTCCTCTTTCTATTAGCAGTAGGAGCACAAGTACAAGACTGGTTCTTTATAATGAAGCAGCCACACATAGCTGTTGGTTTCATAACCACTTGCTGAGGCGAGTTTGCCAAGGGAACCTAGGCAATATGCAAATAAGGTGTTTTCACCTGGAAGCTCATAAGCCTCCATTCCAAAAAGGGAGCTGCTTATAATAAATTCTGTCTGGAAATGGAGTGTGTAGGAGTTAGAATAATCTTTTTCTCTGAAAATGATGGATTGAGGGAAAGCATTGACTAAGCATAATCATCTTCCAAAAAGCTATATAACTAAAGTATATCCTGTTACTAAAATCATTCTAGGGACTTGAGGAATAGTTTAACTCATAAAGCACAAGCTGAGTAAGAATTTTCTAACAATTGCTGGCCTGGTTGTCCTGGTCTAGTGGATTTCTCTGAAACTGTTAACCCCTTTCAAAATAACCAGCTGAGCTTCAAAAGAGCCAATAGAGCAAGATTGTGAACAATCGCAACCTGCGATCAATACCAGAAGTAGTAACTCATTAGGGATATAACCTGGGAAGACTTCCTACTCAGAGTGGTTGCTTCCTGTCAATAACATGCCCTTTAACAGAGCTAAACTTTGCCAAGTTGAAGTTCCTTTCAACTTGGTGGTCTTTCGGGTTACAGTAGGGGATTATTCCCAACAATGTTGGGACTAGTCCAGGATCCATGTTATGCAAGGGATATGTAGGGAGACTCTCAGGAGGAGCCACATTCTGACTTGTTGAGATAGCTCAAGGTTGGGTTAAACACCATCTGTTGTGATAAAGGAAGGAAAATGTACCAGCAATTTCAGGAAAGAGCCCAAGGAAGCACCTCAATTAAAAGTAATCTCATGCATTAGCCATGAGAGGAAAAATTGGACTAGAGCATACTACCTGGGTTGTTGGGGATTTTTGTGGGCTGAGTGTGTCTTAGGCACAAAGAGAACTTGAGTGTCGATGTGTGTATTCAATCTCTGGCCCAAGAATAAACATGTGGGAGCTGGAGGAATCCATTGTTGAGAAATCTCCAGTAACGGGAGAGTTAAATATGAGAAGGGTTCACAAGAAACTTACAATAGGGAGGATTAAGTGCACCAAAAACAGAAATCACAAGAGACCTGCTAAAATGGGGAATAAGAATTCTAGGCCTAAGGAACCCAAGAAAAATGATCTAAGGACCTGCTTCTGATAATCCATTGGGAGAATGTTGACAAAGGTCTGAGAACACTATTAAATAATGGATGATTTTATTATGGAGCTCTGTAATGTGCATTTGTCCAAACAAAAACTTGTTATGAATTTGTGCTTGCATGTGTGTGTTTTAAATCTTATATCCTGAAAGGGGAACTCAAAAAAGTCCTACTCACTAAACTCCCTCAGCTGCCCACTTTAACTCTGAAGCCTATATTGATCCTCTAGCTGATCCAAGGATGTATGGCATTGAACCTTATTTTCAGAAGCAGACTCTCTGGGTAGACTTAAAATTCAAGTCAAAAGCCAGGTGCCAGTGGCTTGCAATCATAGCTACTCAGGATCTGAGAATTAGAGTTCAAAGCCAGCCCAGGCAGGAAAGTCTCTGGGCCTGGGTGCTGTCCCTGAGCCCTTCAGCTCAAGTCTTATGATGAAGAAAATAATGCTTGGGTGAAATGGGTTAAATCTTCTGCCCACCATTAATGTTAAGATTCTGTGGCACAGAAACCAGAAAAACAAGTGGTCCACTTCCTACTATGATAAACCTCAGATCCCCAAGGGCATGGATGCATGATCTGTCAGTCAAACACGGCCTGGGAAAACTTGTAAGACCCTGCTGTTACTGTTCACAAGAGTATGGATCTAAGACAAAAACCCTATCTTCCCAAGACAACTATACCCCTTGCTTCTCTAGGTACGGGGAGGGATAATTGGCATTTCTGGGAAACTTATCAAGATGCAGTGAAATCCAAACCTTGAAGAGAAGAGCAGTAATCAGTAAATATAGCCAGGGGAGATGTCTAATGTTATTGCGGACCAGTGTTGTAAACCTTCCTGGCCAACTAGAGTAGAACCTGTACTTTGGTTCAATTGGCCATCCCTTTCACCCTAGCATTTCATCCACCTGTCCATTCTCAAACATTTTATACTAGTTAGGAGAGACCCCTTCCCTAGAGGGTCATTCGTACTTCCTAATTACTTAGGGCCTTTTCAGGATCCCCCCCCCGCCTAAGTTTCCAAAAAGTTCAAAGCCTGAAACCAGACAGCACCTTATCAATCAGTTTTATTCTTATGATTAGTATAATTAAAATATTTTGGGGGTTGGGAGTATGGCTTTGTGGTAAATTGTTTGGCCAACATGCATGAAGCCCTGTGTTTTATTCCTTGGGACCACATAAACAGAAAAGGCTGGAAGTGGCAATGTGGTTTAACTGGTAGAGTGCTAGCCTTGAGCAAAAGAAGCTCAGGGGGCCCCAGGACTGGCAAAAATAAAATATAGAGTAGAATAAAATCAAAAGAGGTTTGCTAATTATACTAATTTTTTTAAACCAATAAACTAAATGCTCTAGTAGGATGGCATGGGAAAATTAGCTCTAGAAACATTTTCTGACAAGGGAAGAGCTTCTGTTATGATTGGAGACCAAAGCTGCACAAAGACCCTTTTTTTGGGGGGGGGGGTCCAGTCGTGGGACCTGAACTCTGGGCCTGGGCACTGTCCCTCAGCTCTTCAGCTCAAGGCTAGCTCTCTACAACTTGAGCCACAGTGTCACTTCTGGCTTTTTTCTTTTTTGCTTATGTGGTGCTGAGGAATCGAACCCAGGGCCTCAGGCATGCAAGGCAAGCACTCTACCACTGAACCACCTTCCCAGTCCCTGCACAAAGACCTTAGAAGGTTTGAACATTGGCAAATGAGTTAACTAAAAATTCAGAGGAAGAGCTGGGAAGGTGGTTTAGCTGTAGAGTGCTTGCCTTGCATGCATAAACCCCTGGCTTTGATACCTCAGCAACATGTAAGCAGAAAAAGGACTGTGGCTCAAGTGGTAGAGAGCTATCCTCGAACTGAAGAGCTGAGGGAGAGTGTCCAGGCCCAGATTTCAGGCCTCACAACCGACAAATCTAAGAACAAAGAAAAGAAAAAAGAAAAAAAAATATGGGCACTGGTGGCTCACGCCTGTAATCCTAGCTACTCTTCAGGCTAAGATCTGAGGATGGTCATTCAAACTAGGCAAGGCAGGTAAAATCTGTGATACTCTTATCACTAATAAATCACTGAAAACTGGAAGTGGTGTTGTGGTCAAGTGGTAGAGGACTAGCCTTGAGCTGAAGAGCTGAGGGGCAGCACCCAGGCAAAATGTTCAGTTCCAAGACCGACCAAAAAAAAAAAAAAGGCAAGCTACACCTACAAGGTTTCCTACGAAGAGGGCAGAAGGGTTTCCTACCAAGAGGGAAGGAGTTTTGGGGGTTTCTATCTAACAAGAATGCAAGTTTCCCTTCTAGTGGGCAGGGACATTACCTTCTAGTAAGGAGGGTGTTACTGATAAAATTGGTCAAAACATGATTCAGTTACATAATGTTCAGATAAATGTCTAATGTTTGACTTGTGAAAACATCCTGCTTGGGGAACTACAAACACTCTTAATGCCCTTAAAGTGATCATGCTTAGTTCCAGGGCCTCAATGGACACTCTAGTTAATCTTACGATATGATTGCAAATTCAGTCTTGGAGCAGACACTCTGTGTATGTCTTCCAATTTTGAGTCTACCCAGATTCAAATTGAGACTGAATAAGTGAGGTAAATACTGTGGTGATTCTGTCCACAAAAGGACTACTGCTATGACTGTGTGGCAGGGAGGCCACACAAGAGGTCCTATTTGTGCTGTCATAGAGCTCAGAACCCATGTGCATGAAATTCATGATAGGTCAGCAACATGTGATCCGAGACAACTTGGAACACCTTGATGCTCGTCTCAGAAGCAAGAGCCTATTTCAAAAACCCCTGAAACTGATCGGCTCCATTCTTTACAGGTCAGCTACCTGGGGAAAATTGGACATTTCTGGGAAACTTACCTGGATGTAGTGAAGGCCAACCCTTTGAGATGAGCAGTAAGTACAAATCATAGCCAGGGGAAATGTCTGGTGGTATTACAGGAGACCACTATTGGAGATGTTACTGACCAAGTGGACTGGAAACTGCTTTGGTTCCATTGCCCAATCCACACCTGACCATTCTCAAACACCTTAAATTAAGTAAGGAGAGACTTCTTAGTTAGCGGGTCATTCAAACTTTATATTTGCAAATACAAACTACATATTTATAAATTTCATATTAACTTAGGAGCATCTGAAAATTTCCCAAAGAGCTTAAAGCTAGAAACCAGAAAAAGCAGCTTAAATTAGTTTTATTCTGTTGCTCTAGACAATCTATGATCTCCATAGTTGAATTATTCCAATATGTGCTTTTATTTATCAGCAAGATTTGTTTATTGGAAATGCCACCGTGTAAAAGTAACTAGGAGCTACTGGTAGGATTGCATGGGAAAAATTGGTCTAAATATAATACTTGACTAGATAAGATTGTGATAAATGAAATGAACCCCAACATAGGGGCACAAGTGTTTTTTTCATTTCTTGCTGTTGATTCTAACATATTTATAATGTTCCATGTGATTTTTGTTTATTTGTACTCTGTCCCCCCAAAAATGGCATAATCCCTCTTTCCAATGTTTTTGATGTTGGTGCCCTCCATCTTGTATATACACTTCTCTAGTTTGGGGAGGGAAAGGGAAAAAACAGAATACTTAAATGGGAATACAGGTTGACCCATTGTAACAATGAGATGCACAAGACACTGTTAAAAAACAAACTTTACAATTTAGGAGGGGTTCGGGGGGAGTGTATAGGGTACTTTTGGAGCTAGGAGGTTAAGGATGGTAGGGGACATATAAAGGAGGAGGTAACAATGCTTGATAGGAAATGTATGCCTTACCTTGCTCATGTAACTAACCCCACTGTACAGTATTTTTACAATAAATATATAAAAATAAAGGAATAAATATACTTCAAAGGTAATCTGTGTGGTGGTTGGAGACCAATGATACAGAAAGACTTACAAGGATTGAATACGGGAAACAAATTACCTAAAAACTGAGATGATGCTGAGTATAATCCTAAATGCTCAGGTGGCTGAATTCTGAGGATATGTGTTTGAAGCCCACCCAGACAGGAAAGATGAGACTTTTATTTCCAATGAAGGTGCAAAAAACGATACTACTGGAGTTGTGGTTAAAGTGGTACCCTTGAGTAAAACTGTTCTTGGACAATGCCCAGAGCATGAGAACAAACCCAAGACCAGCCCCCAGTCACTTATAAAAAAGGTTGTGTGTCTGTGTGTGGTGGCAGAACCCTTTACTAGTTTCATGATAGAGCAAGCATTTTAACAATGATTCATGGTGTCAATATTTACCTCTTTATTAATTGTTTTCATAGTAATGTGTGCATGGGTGCTTTATCTCTTCTATAACCGGTTTTGTTCAGTGACTGACTGAAAATCAAACCCTTAATCAAACCCTTTTTTAAATCAAAATATATTATTGAATACTGCTGAATAGAAAAGTCAATTATTATTGTTTGGAAGAAAAGAAAGAAAAATCAGATGGGAGAATTGTAGAAGTTAAATATTGAAGTGCTTGACTGATATAAGCACTGGCCTTGTAAAGGTAGTCAAAACCTTACCAATGCTATTTTAGAGAAGTGCTAGGGGCTAGAGGCATGGCACTAGTAGTAGAGCACCAGTTGGGTCAAAGGTGGTTATTTTTCATATGGTCAGGTGTTTGGATTTGGTTGACTATTAAAGCTTTTGACTGGCTTGAAAGGGGTCAAAAGTTTGAGCCATCATTAAAGATGATCCCAAAGCTCAAATTCATGGGAGCCAGTGTTGGGCTGCCTATCCACTGTGCTTATTCAACTTGGACATGCGACAGGATGCCTTCTGCAGGTGTAAACTTTGCCATACTGAGATGGTGTTTGTAGGATACCTTAATTGCTCCTGGTATTTCCAACACAGATCTTCTGTGCCATTCATGAGGGATCCTAGAAGCCCCTCATAGGAGACACATTCAGCCGCCCTGTTGAGTCAACTTCCTGGATGGTCTAAACATGCCATCCTTGGTCGCTGATAATGGAACTAGGTATAAAGTTAATCTGCAACATCAGGAAGAGCCACAAATAGGCACCCTCAGAAGCAAGCAACCTCATGAATTGGCCTTGGTAGACAAAAATGAAACTATGTATCCTGCTTTGGTACTTGCGTCTTTGTAGGGATGGCGTGTGAGAGAAGTGTCTTAGATTCAGGCTCTTAAATTCTTTCTAAGAGTCTTGATTTGCAAATTCATTTGTCCACCTAGGAAGAGTGAAAAGTTGGAGATGGAGTCATCTCTGAGAAGAATGTCTAATAATGTAGTCGAGAAAAGGGAAGAAAAAGAAATACAGTATGAAGGGCAAAGTGTACCAAAAAATCTTACTCCCATTAGAGCATGTCTTTGTGATTTAAGAATTCTAAACCTAGGAAGCTCAAGAAAATTGGAGCTAAAAAGCCTCCCTCAGACATGCTTAATATTGTCTCCTTTTAGGGAGAATGTGGGGAAAGATATGAAAATATGTGTTAAGGCTGATATTTATTTTTGAGCTTAATTTTAATGTTCACTTGGTAAACTTAATCCACTATATCCCTGTCTCTGTGTAAATACCCATCAACATGAAATATAAAGTGATTTTGATAAAAAATAAAAATGACTCAGAAGAAATTATAAATGCAAAAACAATCTTCACAGGGCTGGGATGGTGGCTCAGTGGTAGAGCGCTTGCCTTGTATGCATGAGGCCCTGGGTTCGATTCCTCAGCACCACATAAGCAGGAAAAAAAAGCCAGAAGTGGCCCTGTGTCTCAAGTGTTAGAACTTTAGCCTTGAGCTGAAGAGGTGAGGGACAGTGCCCAGGCCCAGAGTTCAGGCCCACGACCTGACCAAAAAAACCAAAACAAAAACAAAAAAACAATCTTCACAGAAGCAAACTCTCAGAGATATTTTATAACTTTGACAAGGATAAAGTGGGTGAAGTTAGTATATATGAAAAGTATGACAATGCACAAAAACATAAAAAGATACTCATATATTTCATTATATAACCCAAAGCAGAAAGCAAAGGTTGTTTAGATGATTTTTAAAACCCAGTCTCTTAGGTACTGGGAAGGTGGTTCAAGGTTAGAGTGCCTGCCTTGCATGCATGAGGCCTTGGGTTTGATTTCTCAGTATCACATAAGCAGAAAAAGATGGAAGTGGTGCTGTGGCTCAAGTGGTATCACTAGCCTTGAGCTTAGGGACAGCATCTAGGCACCAGAGTTCAAGCCCCATGACCAACAAAATAAAAATAAAATCAAAACAAAACACAGTCTCTCACTTTTGTGACCTCAATTCTGTAATAACGCTGCTTCAGCCTAGGGCTAATATTTTAGGTGTGGACATTTATCAACACTCCTGAATCAGACTCTATTTGATCATTTTTAAATACATATTTTGTTCTTAATTTTCCTCTTTATAAATTCACATGCACCTATAAAAAATGGTGTGGCCATCGCAGTAACCTTCTCAAAGTACCTCCTAATGACAACTTACAAAAAGTTGTATTATATTACAACAAGGAAAACAATGCTACAAATAAAGGAAACCAATAATTAAATATTAATGATTAATACAATAAAAAACGAAACAATTACGAGTGTTTTCAGTATTTGAAGTGTACTACAAATTAGATTTATTATTGTCATATTTCTTTACATTTAACACAAGAATTTACATTTCCACAAGAATTTTATAGGCTATAAGTAGTGTTTAAATCACCCACTAAGATTACCATTTATAGTTCACCTCATAATTTGTATGTGGCTTATATCATCATTTGTTCCTCACTAACATAAAAAGTAAGGAAGGCCTACAGTTTTAACAGAAACTGTGTAGTTAACATAGTCAACTCTATTCTGCCCCTTTACAGAAAGACTTTGCAAATTCTCATCAGTAAAGTTTCTATAAACTCTGAAATGGACATACTTAGTAGTATTTATCTGCTACCATTAATCTTAAATACTTTATAGAAAAGTATTATGACCTGCCAAACAGTCCCAGTTTTGGCATATATAAGCAAATTCCAAAAATTAAATATATTTAAAACATTAAAACTTTTAACAAACATTAACACTTGCTGCAGTGTTCATTATGACATGTCCCTTGTATAGAATAATTGAATTCCTCCTCCTACACATCTCTTGAACAACAAATATCTGGAATTATTTTGTTTTTGACATGTCAATCTTGACTTTATTCTTAATTGTGTACTTATGTAAGAAGTACATGTTTCTAAAATTTCACAATTCTTTTAAACTTAGTTTTTGTTGAATTGTCTAGTTTAAGAAAATCAGTTACAATTTATATATAAAAAAATGTTCTGTGCTCAATCCAGCATCACATACACTAACATTGGAAAGATACAGAGAAGATTAACATGGCCCCTTCGCAAGGAAGACAGGCAAATTCCTGAAGCATTCCATCGCCCAATTTGTGAGGAAATGGAAAGACTTGGAAAAAAATTATTAAGTGAAGTAAGCCAAGTCCAAAGAAACATAGGTCCCATGGTTTCTCTAATTTTCAATAACTAATATATGTCTGAGATAAGCAGAAAAGGTCAAAAGTTATGTGTACATGACCAGATAAGGTTATGTTAACGGAAATGAACCCCAAGTTAGGGACACAAGTGGGTTTTTTTCTTGCTATTGTTTCTCACGTACTTATAACGTACAGTATGTGTTTTTTTTTGTTTCTTTATATGTTCCTCCCCCATGCTACAACACCTGTTTCACTGTATTTGAAGTTGTTGCGCCTACACCTTTTATATACTCTCCTCCTCTAATTTGCTGAGGAGAAGGAAAATAAAACCAAAATGCTTAAATAAGGATACAGGTTGACACATTGTAACAATGAGATGCACAAGAAACTATTTTGTAAAGTGAACTTTACAATTGAGGGGGGAAAGGGAGGAGGTTAATGGACTTGTGGAGGTGGGAGGGAAGGGATGGTAGGGGAACAATAAAGGAGGAGGTAACAATGCTTTTTAGGAAATTTACTCATTACCTTGCTCATGTAAATGTTACCTCTCTGTACAGTATTTTTACAATATGAACGTATAAAAATGTTCTGAGATGGAAGAGTTTATTTCCTTTATTTTACTCATATAATATCGTTAGCAAAGAAATTCATGCAAAACGCCGATATGAAGGTATTTTGAATAAATATGTGTGTGTGAATGCACGCATGTGCTCAAGCACTTGCATGTGTGTTGGCGTGCTCAGAGTTTGAAATCAGAGCTTCAAGGTCTTGCTAGGCCTTTTCTCTCTAGATTGGTGAGCTACTAAATGAGCTACATCTCCATTCTTGGCCCTTTGCTAGTTCATTAAAATTTTTGAAAAATAATATCATGAGTTTCTTTTGCCCTGATTGGTTTCCAACTGTTATCCACAAATCTCAGGCACCTGAGTAGATATCCCTAGTAGTTAGGATTACAGGTGTGACAAACCAGCAAAGGTTTTCAGAATAACATTAAAAGTAGAAGAAAATTTACTTCAGAGGGGCATGTTTTAGTATCTCCAATTTTAAAGCATTTTGGAGTGATTATTTATGATTTTTTAATTTTTGGATACTTATAAGACAGTAAGTGCTGATATTTAAAATTTTAGTACTTTTTAAATAGGATACTGGAATTGTGGAACAGAAGAAATTTGCCTCTCTTTGGACCTCAATGTATAAGCTCAGTTCTGTGTATGATAACCAATATCACCAACACAATCTGTATTGAAGATAAATGTGACAGAAAACAATCACCATGGGCAATATTTAGTATGCTATTATTTCTTGGACAATATGAATATTGAATTGAGAGTGTCATAGAATGGAGAGATTTTATCTACATTTTGTGTATTGCTGAAAGACTTTTGGAAACTTTTTCTCATTTCCTTCCTCACTGTGTGTGTCTTTAGGCCATGCACTTACTGCCTTTAATTACATTTTTTCCCAACACTAAAATGGTAATAACATTAGCGTTATAGCGAATGTTATCTTAACAATTAAGGGAATGAAACTTGTGAAACACTTAACATAAACTTCTAGGAATGAGCTTTGAGTTTAGCCAGCAATCTTTTTAAAATACTAAATAGAATGTGATAAGTAGTACAGAAACCATTACATGTAGTGAGCAACCAGAAGTAATATCTATTGATCATGCTCTGCTTCCAAGGAAGCCAGGTGGATAATTTCTCATGCTGTAAATCAAACTGGTTATCTTATGTCTTGATAGTGTAAAAATATCAGGGACAAAATGATGAAGGAATGTTGTAGACTGAGGTGAAATCCATATGAAAATGTGCAAAACTGATAAAACATAAAAGTATCTGAGCAGTATATTGTGTTTTACAACATTTAAGTTATGTCGCAAAGATAAAGAAGACATAGAAGAATAAATTCTTTTTTTTTGTTGTCCTATCATAGGTCCTTAGAAGGATGAACTCTTTCCTCATTCTTATACAGGCATCATCCGATGAGAGGAGCTGTATTTTTTTTTTTGTTTGCTTCCTTCCATTTATTCTTCAGTTTGAAATCTGAGCTACTTGAGACTGAAAGAAACCAAAATAAATAAACTACAGCCTTGTAACAGGTCTAACTAAATTGAGTTATATAGTATCAATTGTTAACAGAAAATGATTTAAGCAATACTATGTTATTGAAAACTGAAAAATGTTAGGAGTTGCTACATTTTTTTCTTTTCTACTACCTTGAATTAATTATTGATCTGGTTTAGCGAGATTAAAGATGAGATTAACCAGAAACTGGATTAAAAATGGACAAAAGGTCTGAATAGACTTGTTCTCCATAAAGCCCTGAAAATTGCCTGTGGGTTTACAAAGTTGTGTTTAATACAACTTCTATGCTGCCTTAATGCTTTTTGAGCAGATGTCATTAGAGAAATATAATTCAAAATTACTATGATACAACTTCATAAATATAACTCATCAAAAATCCATGGAACCAGTTATGGTGGTAAAGGCTTGTAATTCCAAGCATTTAAGAGGTTGGATTTAAGTTAAGGCCAGTATAGGGTACTGCAGATAGTAAAAACCTGCCCTTTATTACCTTTGATTAAAAGGTAATAATGTTGGTGAGAGTGTGGGAAAAAGGAAATTTTCTACACTATTGGTCCAAAAACAGGTTAGTATTCTCGTTGTAGAAAGTAGTATGCAAGTTTCTAAAGAAATCCAAAGTTGAGATATCATCTGACCCATCAATCATGTGATTATTTCTCTCTGAGTTACTCGTAAATATATCTGTAGTTCATTTTTATTCACATTATTCACAAGAGCAGCCAAGATATAAGTCAATGTTCAGTGTTCAACTACAGACTAATAAAACAACTGTGGTACATGCACAAATATCTTTTTCTGTTTCATTTTTAAAATAACAAGGGACTGCTCCCATTAGCCACAACTTACAACGACCTGAAAGATGCATTCGAAATGAAGAAAAATGTTGTGTTCTGAGCTGTGTAAACACGCGCGCGCGCACACACACACACACACACACACACACACACACACACACAAAGACACACACACACGTTCCAACCTCAAATATTAAGACAGAAATTTTTAAAAAGTAAAGCAAAGTGGAACTTCTGGGGCATTTAGTTGACAATGTAGAAGATACTAGATATAGAGTATGAGGTATAGAGTTGAAATGTACAATATGAGGATACAGGGGACAACACTGGCCTTACATAGGAATGAAGGTAATTAAGTGGGAGTTGTTCTTCACAGTAGGGGTTGCTCTTTTAGATGTTCTTCTTTCAGTAATGGATAAGATGAACTTAATACTTTCAATAAACCTGCCTGTTTGTAGAAATGATAACAAACAATATAGCAATAATGTTGCACGCTCAACATAGAACAAACTGTCAAATTAAAATACATGAGATAGCCTTGGGAAGTATTGCCATTTTCACGATGTTAATATTTTCAATCCAGGAGCATGGGAAGTTTTCCCATTTTCTAAGTTCTGTTTTGATTTTCAGGTTTTTAAAGTTTTCATCATAGAGGTCCTTCACTTCTTTGGTGAAGTTAATTCCTAGGTATTTTATTTTTTTGTGGGGCTATTACAAATGAAGTTGCTTTCCTAAATTCAGCCACACTTTTCTCATTGTTGGCATACAGAAAAGCCATTGATTTGGAGGGGAAAATTTTATACCCTGCTACTTTGCCAAAGTTTTGAATCAGCTTGAGTAATTTGGGAGTGGAGTCTATGGGATTCTTTAAATACAAGATCATGTCATCTGCAGAGACAGAGATCCTTATTCTTCTTTCCCTATTTGGATCCCTTTATGTTTGCATCTTGTAGCTAGGCATTCTAATACTGATTGAAGAGAAGTGGAGAGAGTGGACATCCTTGTTTTGTTCCTGAGTTAAGAGGAAATGGCTTTAGTTTTTCACCATTAAGTATAATGCTGGTTGTAGGTTTGTCATATACAGCCTTTATTGTATTGAGGAATGCTCCATGGATTCCTAATTTTTCCAAAACCTTCATGATAAAGGAGTGTTGGATTATGTCGAATGCTTTTTATGCATCTTTGAGATAACCATGTGGTTCTCATCCTTGTTCCTGTTGATGTGATGAATAATATTAATTGATTTGCATATATTGAACCAGCTTTGCATCCCTGAAATGAATCCTGTTTGATCGTGGTGTGTGATATTTTGGATGAATTGTTGAAGTCGATTGGCCAAAATTTTGTTGAAAAGATTTGCATCAATGTTCATCAAAGAAACGGGTCTATAGTTCTCTTTCTTTGATGAGTCCCTGCCTGGTTTTGGGATGAGGGTTATGATGGCTTCATAGAATGTGTTCAGTAGTGAACTTTCTCTTTCAATTTCATTGAAGAGTTGGAAGAGTATTGGTGTGAGTTCTGCTTTGAAGGCCTTGTAGAATTCTGCTGTAAAACCATCTGGTCCCGGGCTTTTCTTAGGTGGGAGGTCTCTTATTGCTATTTCTATTTCAAGGCTTGATATGGGCCTGTTAAGATGATTTAACTCATCTTGGTTTAGTTTTGGCATGTCAATATTTGCTAGGAAAAGGTCCATTTCTTTCAAGTTCTCAAACTTATTAGCATAAAGTTTTGAGAAGTATTTCCGTATAATGTTTGAATCTTGGTTGTTTCCGTGGTGATGTTTCCATTCTCATCTCTGAGTTTATTTATTTGAGTGTGTTCTCTTCTTTTTCTGATAAGATTTGCTAAGGGTCTGTGAATTTTGTTAATTTTTTTCAAAGAACCAACTCTTTGTTTTGTTGATTTTTTTCTATAGTTTTTTTGGATTCTAATTCATTTAATTCTGACTTGATTTTAATTATTTCTTTCCATCTACTGGATTGGGGTTTATCTTGCTACTCTGTTTCAAGGAGGTTTAGAAGTGTCATTAAATTCTTGATTTCAGATTTCTCCAATTTGTTGATGTTTCACTATATTTGATGTCGGTATAATTTGTGGAGTAGGAAAAAACAAGTCATTTAAGGTTACAGTTGGACCCGTTGCAACAATGAGAAGTACAAGTTGTCATGTTGAAAACGAACTTTACAACTTTGGTGTGGTGGGGAGGATTGGATTGGGGAGCGGGGGAGGCTGGGAAGGGATGTGAAGAGTAAACATAGGACGAGGCTGCAATGCTTGATAAGAAATGTACTCATTAACTTGCCCATGTAATTGTAACCCCTCTGTACAGTATGTTCACAATAAAAAAAATAAAATAAAATACATGAGATTATCCTTGAAGTAACTAATTATTACAAATAAGGGAAACCATGGGAACTATGTATCTTTAAGTGTGACTTATTTCACTTAATATGATTTTTTCCAAGACCTTCCATTTCCTTACAAATGAGGTGGTATCTTTCTTTCTATGGAAGCATAGTATGTGTGTGTATGTGTGTATGTGAGTGTGTGTGTCTCATTTTCTTGATCCATTCATCTACTGAGGGGCATCAGGGTTGATACCATATCTTAGCTATGGTAAATATTACTGTGATAACCATAATTGTGCTGGAAGCTTTAGTGTGGCCTTGTTTGTGGTCGTCTGGTTAAATGCCCAGAAGTGGGATTACTAGGTCATAGGGAGTATTATGTGTACATCAAGGATAATCTTAGTAGATGAGTAGAATAGCTCAATAACTACATATTACCGTATAAGGTGATTCTAAGTGAAATGAACTCCAAGACATGCTCTTTTTGTTGTTGTTGTTCTTAATGTACTACATGATTTATTTTTATCCTTTTGTGTTTTCCCCACCTATGGTTTATTCCCTGTAGCCACTGTATTTGATTTTGATACCCTGGGTATTGTAAATATGTTGATCTGAACTGGGGAAGGGGAAGGAAAAAAAACAAAATAGTGAGACAAAGGACAAAGGGGGAACCTATGCAACAGTGCTACTCACAAAACAATATGTTGGAAACGATCTTGGGAGGTTCATTGAGAGGGAAGAGGGAGAAAAATAGGTGAAGGGCTAACAAGTTAAAAAATAAATTAATTCATTACCTTAATTATGTAACTATAACCCCTCTGTACATTACCTTGACAATAAAATTTAAATAAAAAATAAAATAAAATATGTGAGAGCAGCAATACAGTCGGTGGCACTAGAGGAAATTCTGTACTTTACAAAGAAAAGTAGAACAGCTGTGGAGAGCAGCAATTTGACTTTAATGTAGGAAGTCATAAACTAGCATACAGATTTTCAGCCTCATATCAGTTATTAAAAAGGGAAAACAAAATGCATAATCAGCAAACCAATATAGATAAAGTAGAAAACTAAACAATTGAGGTGAAGAGATGACTTGGATCAAGAATAACAAATGACACAATTAGAAAACAATAACAAGATGGTAAGTTTAAAAAACATTACCCATAATTCTATTAAATGTTGTTTACATCACAATTTGTCAGAACTATAATTCAAATCACAGTTTAATAGTATATCAATTTAATAATAGTTTACTTATTATTGATTACTTCATATTGAATGTTTAATATATAATTTTACTTTCTGCAGATATAGAAAAGAAAAAGTGAAACTAATTTTAATAAATTAATGTAATAATTCAAAGTGTATCCTACACTTAGCACTCATCTTAACATGAAAAAATAAATTCTTGCACATGACTCTTGGTATTAGGTGGAAGAGTTCAGCATTGTAGTAAAATTCACACCACACAATACAGGAGGGTATGACTCCTCTAATCTAGCTTAAATTGTGGAAATTTGATTTTTACATGCATGTTTAATTCCTGTCTAGGTGGCATCTAAAACATTTACAATCATATACACGAGGAGTATTTCAGATGATACTTGAAAGTCACATTCATCAACTAAATTTTATTATTTTGTACCAAATAAATATTTAAAGAGAGACTGAATTTCTTAGTAGATGATGGTGTATATGTGCCTGGTTATTCATATTGAGGCTTATTTTATATTTCTGAGATTGTTTCTACAGTCAGATTTTATTTTCCATAAGGGATTAAGTGCATTATATTGGATATATGAAAGTAAACTGAATGTTTATTCCATTAATCCTTTGCCACTTGTCAAATCCCAATATAATTTATCCATGTGTTTGAAGTAATGAAAATAACAGAAGATAAAAGTAAGATAAATCAGTCTGCAGTAGACAAGTATTTTCCCCTTTATTTTCATAGTTGGTCCTCTTTTACACTACAGAATATTCTTGGGAAAATGTGCTCCAGGCTGGCCACAACTGCAGAATATTATGGTTTGATGTATGATAAGAGAAGGAAGGAAAGGGACCTTCCTTCCAAAAGTCTGCTCCATGGAATGTGATCTGCTTCATGGTGCTGAATTGGAAATGAACATTTTTCACAGTCAACCTTGAAAAGCCATCTTGATAGACCATTTCTATAAGTGGTTACAGAGGATTATTGATGGCTTTGCAAGGATGCCAGATTGCCTCATTTTGAGACAATTAACAGGATTTTAGTCAGCTGTTTCTTTGTATCTTTAGGAGAAAAACCCATTGATTCTAGGTCAGGGTATCACTGGGACCCCGAGAAGCTACTATCTTGAATAGTAATATTAGACCTCTAAAACAAAAAAAAAAAAAAATACCACACAAAACAAACAAACAAACAAAAACTCCAGTAAGTGCAGCACAGCCTACATGACGTCAGGCAAAAACAGAAGCTGAAAGTCATTTAGCTGATAAATAATATATTTTTTATGAGGCAGACTCAAATGAGACTCCAGAGAGATTGTCAGAAAGACTGAACAGAGACTAAAATTGATCACACAAAAATTAGAAAGTAGAATTCCTTGTAGAACAAATAAATCATAGAAAGCCTATGCATGTAAGTACAATACAGAAAACCAAATTCCAGAAATGCACATTTTCTTAGAGGTCAGCTTAATGAATTATCAATGGAAATCTTTGAATACTTAAAAATTTACCACATGTGGGAGAAGGCTGAAGAGAATGAAAATGTCATCAGTCACATTAGGAAATAATCAAGCAAAGATTTGTTATAAAAAGAGAAAACAATTATTCCAAAAGTGAGTCTCATTTGTTTTGATGTAACAGTTCTTGATTTAGGTGCTAGCAAGCCATACAACTGTTCAGTCCCACAGCTGAGTTGATACTGACTGCAGTATTCCTGCATGAAAGAAAAGAGAAAATTTACAAATTTCTGATGAAATGAGTTGAAGGTGAAGTGTTCTAATACTGATATCTGAGGTTTCGACACCAGTGAGGAGGTGGATTTTCTTTTCTAAAAATCCTCCATTTTTAGCCTGGTGCCAGTGGCTCAGAGCTGTAATCCTAGCTACCCATGAAGCTGAGATCTGAGGACTGCGGTTCAAACACAGCCTGGGCAAGAAAGTCCCTGAGACTCTTATCTCCATTTAACCACCAAAAAACCAGAAGTGACACTGTGGCTCAAGAGATAGAGTACCCACCTTGAGTTGAAGAGCTCAGGGACAGTGCCCATGCCTAGACTTCAAGCCCCTCGAACAACAACAACAACAACAAAATCTCCCTTTTCTTGGACTGCCTACATCTTTTCCTAATATTCAACAAAGAAGCCATTTTTTCAACCACTACCTTTAAGTCCTATGCTAGCTACTGCAAATAGAATGATTTGGTATCATATGTCAAAGGGTTCATATTTGTGGAAACAAATGCCAGCAGTGGTAACTTTTTTCCAGTCCTTGAACTCTGGACCTGGTCACTGAACATAGTTATAGTTGTAGCTTTCATGTGAGCTTGTTTGTTAATTTTTGGATTATTGCCCATGAGGGGAATTACTGGGTCTTAAGTGAGATGTATATTTACTCTTTTCAGGAAACTCCGAACTGAATTCTACAGTATTTGAACAATTTAATTTCCAACCAGCAGTGTCATAGGGTTCCAATTGGCTGCATCCATGCCAGCATTTGCTATTGTTAGCTTTCTTCATAATGACCGTTCTAACTGGGAAGAGGTAGAATCTGTCTTGTTCACTTGTAGATACCATAATTGAATGAATCCATGAAACCTATATTATTCTGTCTGCATTCCTCTCTCTTTTCTCTTGGTAGAATTTTCCCAAGCCTTTCATTTTTCGTCCATATTAAATTTGAATTGCTTTCTCGAATGCATTGAAGAATATTGTTGAGATTTTGATAAGTATTGCATTGTTAATAGTTTGGGGTAGTATTTCAGTTTTCACTATATTAATTCTTCCAAACAGGAGCATTGAAAGACTTCCCATTTCCTTAAATCTCCTTCAGTTTCCCTTTTTATAATTTTAAAGTTTTCACAGTAGAGGTCCTTCACATTTTTAGTTAAATTAAGTAATTCCCAGCTTTGTAGTTGTTCTTTTGTTTTGTTTGGATTTGTTTTGATTTTGAGGCTAATACATATGAGGTTTTTTTTTGGATTTCAGCCTGGTTCTTCCCATTGTTGGTAACACAGAAAAAACTACTGATTCTTGTGGGCTATATACTGTGCAACATTGCCGAAAGTTAACATCACTTTTACTATCTTAAGGCAGGAAGCTATAGGGTCATTTCATCTGTAAAAAGGGATAGGATTACTTCTTCCCTATTTGCACCCTCTTTATTACTTTCTCTTCCCTATTGCTTTTCCTAGATAGTCCACTACCATATTGAAGAATAGTAGAGAGAGAGGACATCCTTGTCTCATTCCTGATTTTAATGTCTTCATACTTCCACTGTTACATAATTACTAATTATCACTATCATATACCTAATCAGTAGTATATTGAGGAATATTTCATGCATTCCTAGCTTCTGATAACTTTTTAAATCATAAAGGGGTATTGCAGGTTGTTAAAAGCTATTTCTACATACATATAGACGATAATGTGTTTCTTGTCCCAGCTTCCGCTGATGGTTTGTATTATGTTTAGTGACAAGAATATTGAATCCAATTATATCTTAGGCTGAAACCTATTTGATCATGCGATGTGATTTTTTTGTTAGTGGCAAAAATTGGTTGGTGAGAATATTTTAAGAAGTTCTGTATCAATGCTTATCAAAGAACTGGGTTCATAGTTCTCTTTCTTTGGTGAGTCTCTACATGATTTGGGGAAGAGTCTTATTCTAGCCTCATAGAATGTGTTTTGATAATTCCATTTCCCTTTCTATTCCATTGAAGAGTTAGTTCTAAGTACTGTAAGTTCTTTGCAGGCCTTAATTTCATGGTAAATTCATTGAGTCCTAGATTTTTCTGGAATGGAAAGTGGTTTATTGACATTTCATTTTCATTACTTCTTATGTGTTACTTCTTGGTTCAGATCAAGTATAGGAAGGCATGAATTTCTCCAGGATTCACCAGGTGATTGGGATACGGTTTTCAAAGTACTCTCATAAACTTCTTAATTTTTTCTTATTTATGTTGTGATGTGTCATTTTTGTCTCTAATTTTCTCTATTTGGGTGAGTTCTCTAATTTTTTTGGGGGGGATTTTATATTATGAAGGTGATATACTGAGGGGTGGGTTACAGTTACATAAGTAATGAGTACATTTTTGGGGAGGAGGGTCCAGTCATGGAGCCTGAACTCTGGGCTTGGGCGCTGTCCCCCAGCTCTTCAGCTCAAGGCTAGTGCTCTACCACTTGAGCCATAGCGCCACTTCTGGGTTTTTTATTTTTGCTTATGTGGTGCTGAGGAATATAACCCAGGGGCTCAGGCATAAAAGGCAAGCGCTCTACCTCTGAGCCACCTTCCCACCCCCATGAGTACATTTTTAACAGTGTTACCCCTTCCTCATTTTGTCCTTCCCCCAATCCTGACATCCTACTCCCCCAAAGTTTGAAGTTCATTTCTAACATACCATCTGTATATCACTGTTGCTTTGGTTAATCTTTGTCCCACCATTTCTGTGATTTCACTTCCCTTCCTCAAATTAGATTAATTTATCTATAAGACAAAAGGTACAGAAATTTAAAAAAAAAAACAGTGACTACAGGGAATAAACCAAAGGGTAAAAACTAAATAGAAATAACTAAAAACTATTCACAATACAATCATCTTGTATCCATGTCTTGGAGCTCATTTCGATAAGCATCATTTTATATCGTGATATGCATATTGCTATTGAGCTATTGTGAATATCCTAGACATATTCTAGTTTTTCCAAATGAGTGAAAACCTGTAGGTTCTGATTCTTTGGGTCTGGCTTGTTTGACTTATGTTTCCCAAGTGATTCCATTTTCTTACTAATGGGGCAAAATCATTCATTCTGACAGAAGCATAGAGTTTTGTGTATATATTCGACATTATCTTGATCCATCATTGCTGGGTAATATAGGAGCTCTATTGAGGAACCTCTATACTTCATTACAGACTATTTGAACAAGTTTACATTTCCACCAATAGTGTAGTAATGTTCCTTTTTGGCCACATCCCCACCAGCCCAGCATCTCTTATTATTAGTTTTCTTCATAATGGTCATTCTAACTGGGGTGAGGGTGGAATCTCAAGGTTGCTTTGATTTGCATTGCTTTTATGGCCAGAAATGTTGCGTATTTCCTTATGTGTCTTTATGCCATGCATATTTCTTCTTCAGAGAGGTCTCTCTTTACATCTTTAGCCCACTTATTAAGAGGGTTGTTATTTCTTGGAGGATTTGTTTTTTGGGTGACATTAACTTTTTGGGCTCTAAATAATATATTTGAGATATGAGGCCTTTGTGCGTTGCAGAGCAACTAAAGATCTTCTCCCAATATTCGTGCTTTTTACCTATTTATCTATGTATGTTCTCAGCTTAGTCAGATTTAGTAAAGGTCTGTCAAGTCTGTTAATTTATTTAAAAAACCAACTCTGATTTAGTGATTCTTTCTATGTTTTATTTCGTATTTATTTAGTTATTTCTGATTTAATTTTTTTGTTTCTGTCTATTGCTTTGGGTTTGTGCTTCTTTCTGTTTTCAAGGAGCTTGAGCTACATAATTAAAATATTCATTTGAGATTTCCTCAATTACTTTCTGTAGGTACATAGAGCTATAAATTTTCGTGTAAGTACTGCAAATATCAGAGTAGCTGGTATTTTGTGTGTTCATTTTTGTTAAATTCTAGAAACTTTCAGATTTCCATTCTAATCCCTTCAGTGTTGCACTGGTCATTCAGCAAATTTTTGTTCAGTCTTCATGGGTTTGAATTTTTTTTTTTTGCTTTAGCTGCTTAATACTAAGTTTATTCTGTTATAGTCTGACAAGAAATGGGAATTCAATTCATTTTTCTTTCAATTTGGACAGAATTTCTATGTGACATAGGATATGTTCTATTTTGAAGAAGCTTCCATGAGCTGCTACGAAGAATGTAAAGTCTGATATTGAATGTATATCCTGTAGATGTCTGTAAGGGACAGGTGGTCAATGTAGTGATTTAAGTCTGCAGTATCTTGGTTGAGTTTTTCCTGCATAACCAATCCATGGAAGGGAATGATGTGTTGAGATGTCTTTTTAGGTTAAGTAGTATTTGGTTGATGAAGTGGGATGCTGCAGTGTTCAGGGCATTGATATTTAGACTTGTTATATCCTCCTAATGGAGAGTTGCTTTTATCAATATATAATGTCTCTTCCTACTAATTTTAATTTGAATTCTATTTTATCTTATGTTAGTAATTCTGCTGTGGCCTGCTTAATGTCTCCATTTGCTTGAAAATTTTCCTTCCAGACTTTTAGTTTGAGTATGTGTTTGTTTTTCTCAATAAAATGTTTCCCTTTTAGATACTACATGGATGCGTCTTGTTTTTTGATACTAGTATCTAATCTATGTCTTCTATTTGGAAATTTAAGTCCATTGATATTGAGAGTTAAGACTGAGAAATATCAGATAAATCCTGCTATGTTATACACCTGCTGTTAGGAGCTGTGCCTCATCTACTCTTAATATATTTACCTTGTTCTCTAGTAGGGAGCATTTTATATAAACAGTTCCTCTTCCTCTTGATCTTCTCTATGTAGGATATATTTGATTAACTTCTATCCTACTGATTTGGTGAAGATACGTTGTTTCAAGTTTTCTTTGTCATGAAATATGTTTATATATCCTTTAAATATAAAGGAGAGTTTGGCTTGGGACCATATTCACGGTTGGTAGTTGTTTACCTTTAATGTTTGTCATATTTAATGCCAGGCTCTCCTTTTTACCATATCAGCTAAGAGATCTGTAATTATTCTGACTGTATATCCTTTATAAATAATCAATCTTTTCTCTATGGCAGCTTTAAGAATCGTTTTCTTGATCGTTAATCATCCTCTAATGGATTATGATATCATGGTGGATTGTTCAGTTCTAGAATTCTGTTTGAGTTCTCTTCTCTGCATGAGCCTATCTCGTTGGATGTTTGGCATGTTCTCTGCTAGAATTCTGTAATATGCTTCCCATCCATTTATTTTCTTGCTCTTCTCCTTCTTGATACCTATTTCTCTGAAATTTGATCTTCTAACTGAGTCTTGAAGTTCTGGCAAGATCATTTCTTATTTCTTGGAGTTTTTCTAAATGATTATCTCCTCTTTCCTATTAGGCCTATTCTGTCTTGGACCCTGAGATTATCTTCTATGTCATCTATTTACTGTAGAGACATTCTACTTTGTTTTTGATTTCCCTGTCTTCTAATTGGTCATTTTTAGGGGCTCTATCCCTTTATTAATGGTTTGTTTTAGGTCTTGTATTGACTTTCTGTACATTTTTTCTTTGGGTGGGGAAGTTGCAAGGGTTGTTATCTTAGCTGTGTCTTCTCTCATATCTTTTTTTTTGGGGGGGGGGGTCCGGTCGTGGGGCCTGAACTCTGGGCCTGGGCGCTGTCCCTCAGCTCTTCAGCTCAAGGCTAGCACTCTACCACTTGAGCCACACCGCTACTTCCGGCTTTTTCTTTTTTGCTTATGTGGTGCTGAGGAATCGAACCCAGGGCCTCAGGCATGCAAGGCAAGTGCTCTACCACTGAGCCATCTTCCCAGCCCCTTCTCTCATATCATTTAACTAGGCATCCATTTTATTCTTGGACTCCTTTGTATTCTCAGAATTTATTTATCTTTCTGTTTGTAGTCTCCGTGAATTATTTTTCTAATGATTGGTTGGTCTCATCTTTTCACGAATTTTTTTGTAGAGGTTTTCTATCTTTCCATTAATCACATTTTTCAGCCGTATATGTAATTATTTTGGTAACTATCCTTGATTGTCTGTTCTAATGCCTGGTTACTTACTGTGTGAATTCTACTACCTTGACATCACTTTTCTTGTATTTTTCTGATTTGTTCTGTCCACTTGGAAATTTTTTGGGGGGGGAATCTATGATCTTAATAGGTGAATCTCTATGTTCTTGGTTGATTTGCAGGTGTTGGTTTGGTCTTCTGTTGTGATTTGCTTTTTTGGAATTAGGTTTTTGTTTTGATCATTAAGTGTAGGAGTAGAAACCAGTTGTGGTGCGATGGTGTGATGTTCATACTTGTGGTTCCAGTGACAGTTCGGACTGTCCAGTGGTATGGTGAATTGTCTCTCTGTATAGAGGTGGATTTCTCTGATGTACATTTCTGTTTCTGCTTTTTTCCATGCTCCCCTTTTATTTTCACACTGCAAATGTGCTTTTGAATATGTTGGCCAACACATTCACAGTAGTCACCAGCCTGGCTGGACACCTTTTCATAGATTTCTGTTTTCTTGTGAAGACAATATAAAATCTTTTAAATTGTATATTATAGCTGACTTGGTGTGACCCGCTAGAAGAGGAGTACCTGCTAGGACTCTAAATCTCTATTTTATCAGAGAGAGTTAGAGTAAACTTCTGTTGATCTTCTGTCATTGTTTTTCCTCTTCCTCAGATTTAGTTTTTTTATTGTAGACTTTTTCACACAATTTAGGATTTCTGATTGTTGTATCAGGTTATTTTTGTTTTTCTATTTGTGTTACTTTGAAGTAGTTATTTCAGGCTTGTATTAAGAGATAGTAAAGTATGAAATGTATGTTAATATATTGAAGAAAAGAGAGCGAATATTTTAACATATTTGCTACACAAGTAAGTTAATATTAAACAAAGCTAATTAAAATAATTACTGATTTACATTTCTGAGGATGAGTATAGTACTCCTCGATATATTGGAGGAAAAGACTTTATACTCATTACAACTGAAGACTTATTAAACTAAACTTTCTTCTTCAGAAAAGCAAAAGCTCCATTTCTTTCATATTAGCAGTATAAAATCATAATAGCTGCATGTTGAATTGTTTTCCTCTGCTATTTTCTATTCCATTCTTCATCCATTAGGTATCTAGGGCTTTGAATGACCAATTCCTTAAATACCTATATTGCTTATATTGTGATGTAAATCTCAGTAATATAAATATGAATTTATCTTTCAGTATCATCTTGAGCTACATTCATATGAAATTTATGCAGTCTCAAGCAAGAAACCTGACTTTTTTACACTTTTCTATGTTTTAATCAATAAGCCTATTCTCCTTAGAAATAAGTTCTCATCTTTTATATTGCTCCAGTAAACATCATGTATTTTCAGTACTTTTTCTGAAGTACATATAAAGATTGGAATAGGAAGACACCTTCCCATTATTACTTTAAACTAAATGCTTGGGGACTATTTTATATGTAAACATTAAAAAGTGCAATGCATATGTTCATACATGAATAAGATAATGGTTAACTCAATCAGACAGAAGAACCACCACATCAAGACTCAATTTACTGAAAGGCACCAAAATATTTTGTTCATGAATATCACTCATTTTTAGAATATCAGTAGTCAATACAAAGTTTATATTACATTTGAAATTTACAAAATAAAATTACACTCAAATTTGCTGTGAATATTCTGTTTCCAGGAATATATTTATTCAGCAAACAGAGAAACAAAACAAAAGGGTTCGTCACATAGAATGAAAGATGTAGTAGCGACTGTCTCCTTCAGATCATAAGTACATGCAAATCGTGTGAATTATTCAAAGATACTATAAACGTTCATAAGAGGATTTGTGATCAGAAATGATAGGTAAGCAAAGTAACTGGAAAACTGTATATATAAATTGACCTTTCAATAAAAGATGAGAAGTATTCAATAAATGGGCCTATAGAAGATGATTCTGTATCTCTAACACATATAAAGTATTCTACATTTTCCCACATACTCGAGTTCTCTTACCTCAGTTCCTGATCAATATTCTTCTACATTCATGATGTCAATTCCTACTAAAATAACAAGGTGTATTTTTTTGGTCTCTAGATCCAACACATTTTAGTATTTTGGAACAGTAGCATGAATTCATGGAGTTTGACTTGAATATAAAGTTTGAGGATATTGTATTCAGAATACTGTTAATCGGCCTGAATCATACAAAGAAACACAGGCTTCTAAGAACAAGGGACTTGATCTCAGGGAAACATACAGGTCCAGTAAATCAACTATAATTACAAAGGAATGGAACTGATCTCTGAGGAATTTAAGCCTAAGAGGTTCTGAATTAGTAATAAATTTCTGGATTATGTGTTTACACAACGATGGATAAGGTCTAATAATCGATGACAGGTATATATGAAGATGAGCAGAAGAGCAATTAAGTCATCCAAAAAAAGAATGAAAGAGAAGAAAAAATGAAAAGAATGAGAAAGAAAGAAAAAAAAAACAAAAGTTCAGTAGAAATAAAATAAAAATAAAAAAGAACAAACACACTCATATTCACCTAAAATAAAAATTGTAAGAGGAAAAAAAGATTAATAGAATACAATAGGGTTCTTTTATTTTCATGGGGGGGGGGGGCGAACGGAAAGATCCTGTATCTCCCGTTTGTCCATAACCAGTCCCTTGGTGGAGTCTCTGGTCTGCTTGTGGTGTTTGGTTTTTCTGTGGCTTGATTGGTTTCTTAAATCAGTTCGTTTGGGCAGGCAGAAAAATGCTCTGCTTTACCCAGAATTTTGTGATCTTCCTCCCAGGATAGTTCAGTGGGAGGGAGATCTGTTTTGAGTGTCACAAAAGAGAAAGATGGCTGTTTCCTATAGTTTGGAGATGCTGTGATGAGGCTAGGTTCTGGGTCGAGTTGAGGCCTTTCAGCAAACAGTAGCTTTTCCCTGAGGGGGTAGATTCTGAGACATTCACAGAGCGAGCCCAGCCTGGAGCCATTCTCAAGGTTTATGTTTACTAAATTTCAATTGATTATCTAGGCTGCTATAGGGAGGGTCAGCATCTGGTTCTGTTTACCCAGTGAAGAAAGACACTCCTTTGGGGGCAGAGTTTTCACTGCCTGGGCTGAGTGACATTCTCCTCCGTGGAGTAGAGTCTTGGTTCCTTTGTAGTCTCTGGTCTGCGATCTGTAGGATAAAGATATCTGCTTCTTGTCATTTCTTGCTGGTGTTGAGTAGAATCTGCTAGCTTGTTGTGTCTGGCACCTTTGTCCAGTATTCTCTGTGTTGTAGGTATGGCGGCGGCGCCGCCGCCGACACCACCACAGCCGCAGCTACCAGAAAGAACTCAGGTCTGTCTCCTTGCCTGGCTTTTCCCTCTCTGGCCAAACTCTCTGTACTATGATGGCACACTTGGTGTAATTCTCCAGTCTAGGACTGTTCACTGGAACACTAAAACTGATCTCTATGCGAGAGCTTGTTTAGCCTCCAGCTTTTCTCTGCCATTTTCCAGGAACTACTCTTCTTTTTTTTTCTCTCCAGTATATTTTTTGTTTTGGAACAAGTGTCATGGCCTGTACAATCATTCAAAAGGAAGCTTACTCCATTAATTTAATAGAAAAGGAATACAGCCTTCCTGAATCTCAAGGCAACTTTTAGTATAATGTTAATATGATAATTCACATCATTGAATTTTCAAAGTCGTTTTGATAATTTTTTGTTAAACCATTCATTAAAGAGGTTCCAAATAGCAAGAATAAAAAACAATGTTCTGTTTTCTAAGAATGTTTTAAAAGCTAGTAATTCAAGAAAACACCTTTTATTTTTCCAAGATTCCACGGTGAAGAATTTCTGTTTTACCATAGCCCTTACCACTGACCCCCTCACTTCAAACTTGTAGCTTTATACAGTTTTATTGTTCCAGTCCAGCTTTCATTTTGGTACTAGCATCTGTAATCTCCTTGTAGTATTTGACAATGAAATTCCGTTTGTGGTTAGAGAGCTCAATTCATATTGCCAAAGACAAACTCATAAGCATATCATAGAGCATAAACTATTGAATATAATTAACGTGATCCTATGCAACTATTCCATCAATTAATATAAATATCGCATAAATATGCATCTTCATATAATTTTTTTTAATTTTATTTTATTTTATTTGAGAACATACTGTACAGAGGGGTTACAATTACATGGCAGAAAAATGCATACATTTCTTACCAAGCATTGCAGCCTCCTCCTTTGTTTACCCTTCACCTCCCTTCCCAGCCTCCCCCCTCCCCCCCACCCAATCATACCCCCCCTCCCCCCCCTCCACCGACATTGTAAAGCTGGTTTTGACATGACATTTTGTACTTCTCATTGTTGCAACAGGTCCACCTGAATCCTTAAACGACTTGTTTGTCCCCGTCTCCTCCACATGTTATACTGACATCAAATATAGTGAAAGCAGGGGTTACACTGTGGGGGAGGGACATACTAAGCAACAAAGAAATAATCTTATAAATGCGTTAGAAACACATGCATGAAAGAAACAAAAACATTAAAATACATATTTCCTAACATCACATTCTCTGACTTTTTCCGCTTGACTCATACCTATACTAGATATTGCAAATAAGGGAAACCATGGGACCTATGTTTCTTTGGGCCTGGCTTACTTCACTTAATATAATTTTTTCCAAGCCTTTCCATTTCCTAACAAATGGGGCAATGTCATTCTTTCTGATGGAGGCATAGAATTCCATTGTGTATATATACCACATTTTCTTGATCCATTCATCTACTGAGGGGCATCTGGGTTGGTTCCATATCTTAGCTATGGTAAATAATGCTGCAATAAACATAGTTGTGCTGGTAGCTTTAGTGTGGTCTTTTTTGTAAACATTAGGGTAAATGCCCAAAAGTGGGATTGCTGGGTCATAGGGGAGTTCTATGTGAAGTCTTTTGAGGAACCTCCATACTGCTTTCCAAAGTGGTTGAACAAGTTTACATTCCCACCAACAATGAAGTAAGGTTCCTTTCTGTCCACATCCCCTCCAGCATCTGTTGTTGTTAGAGTTCTTGATTTTTGCTGTTCTAACTGGAGTGAGGTGATATCTCAATGTTGTTTTGATTTGCATTTCTTTTATGGCTAGGGATGTTGAACATTTCTTCATGTGTCTACTGGCCATCCTTCTTTCTTCTTCAGAGAAGCTTCTCTTTAAGTCTTTCGCCCACTTACTTATTGGGCAGTTGTTTCTTTGAGGATTTGTTGTCTTCATATAATTTTTAAATGCAAAGAAATTACATATCTATGTCATAAAATAATTCAGACCACTAGTAGAAGAGACAAAGCTCAACTTTTGCATCATCCCCAATAATTTTGTAAAATTTTCTTTCTCATTAACTTTCACTGCAAGATCTTCTTTACCTAGCAATAAGTTATAAGTCATGTCCTTGGATTTTAGTCATCTTTGAGTAAGCTGTTTTCTTTCCACCACCAGTTAGTCCCTTGTATTAAATACCTGAGGAATAACTTGTCCCAATGTGCCTGCAAAAATAATATCCAACTCGACTATCTGTGCCCATTATTCCCTTGCTTGGTTTGGGAATGGGGTATCAGAGACAGAGGTGTCAGGGGTCAGATGGCTGGAACCATGGTGTTATGAATTATGGGTAGCAGAAAAGAGTAGTAGTGACTAGGATACCAGGTCAAGGGTAACTGTGCCCGCAATTGCTGAGTTCCAGAGTCAGGAAATTGGTTAGAAGCCACAGTTTTGCACAGGTTGGGGTAGCTAATACAGTTATCCAGAACTGTTTAGAAGGGAAAAGGAAACATAGACAAAGTGAAAAATAAAAATTTTGAGGGATTGTGGGGCACAATCAGGGTAACAAGGTCATGGGTGTGCAAACTGTGTAGCCAATATTATGGTAGAAGCAATTGGCATGGTAGCCTGATGTGGTGCTGAGCTCTGGGTTTTCCTGTCCAGTTTTGGCTGTTAGATCTTTAGGCAAACTACCTCCAGCAGCTCATTATCAGCTTGTTGTGTTCAGGCACTTGCCATCAATAAATGTCAACTCCAAGTAGATTGCATTCTTTGACACCAGCTATAGGGTCTTTGCCCTAAGCATCCTGAGAGACCACACTCCACAATGCTGCAGAACAGCCTCCACATAGTGAGTTGCAATCACCTCATACAACTCTTGCTGCTACTCTGCAATGTCAATTATCATGGTAGCAAGGGATCTGAGATGTGCTCAGCCACAGTGCTCTGGCAAGCTACCAATTCTTACCCTGTCATTCTGGGAGCTCCCTAGAAATGGGCAAGAGCACTTGCTGATGGTCTTCCAACTTCTCTGTGGCTCTGCACAACCAGACTGTTGTACCTCAGATGGGTTACCTTGATGTTCAGGTGGCCTCAAACATGCTCTATCTTCTCTCTCTAGGAGCACTTCTGCTTCAGCTGCTTCTCCTTTCCCTTCCACGTAGCTTGCTTCATCTCCACATCCTTAGAATTCTGCTTCATATGAACCTGTGGCTTTCACACCAAGCCCTTCCACTTTCTCATCTACCTCTCTAGCTGTGAATCTGGCACAATAAGTTACATGTATGTTCTGTATGTTTATCAAGATTTGAGCTGGATGGGCTGGGAAGTTGGCTCAGTGGTAGAGCGCTTGCCTTGCATGCCTGAGGCCCTGGGTTCGATCCTTTGCACCACATAAGCAAAAAGAAAAAAAGCCGGAAGTGGCGCTGTGGCTCAAGTGGTAGAGTGCTAGCCTTGAGCTGAAGAGCTGAGGGACAGCGCTCAGGCCCAGAGTTCAGGCCCCACGACCGGACCCAAAAAAAAAAAAAAAAAAGATTTGAGCTGGAATCTAGGTGGTACTAGCTAACTGAGAACATGGGGAGCTTCTTAAATACTCCCCTGCCACTCACTGCTCATTGAGAAAAATGCAAATGTGTTGAGGTCAGTCTCTCCTTCTCCATTTCTGTTGAATAAAGTGAAGTCATAATGCAGCTACCAGACAGCTGCTATGTCAGCAAGTGACCAAACCAAAGATAATATAGTGAGGGGATACTGATCAAGTGTAGTAAGATAAATGCACATATTTGTGGATATTACTAAGGGCTTTCATCAAACTAGTTATTTTATGTCCAAAATGGCAGACCAATGTTAGGCTCTCCCAGAGATCTTCCTGTTCTGCAAGTCCTGAGGACTCCTACATACAACTCAGACCTAATGATATGGGTGAATAAGAAAGTATGTGAGTATGGATTAGTATTCTGATAGTGTGCTTAGATTTTGTCCTGTCATGACTATGATGAAATCAATGTCCTTTCTCCATATCTCTTCACCATATCTCTTTATTTGGCATAATTGGCAGATTTCCTATTGTGTAATTATCTCCGGTTACTTCAGTGCACAAGTTAAAACATTAACCATGCCAAACCATGTTTCCATTGTCCTAGTAGATGCTTTGCCTTCTAGGACCTTCCTTCCAGGTAACTCTCTGTTTAGCATATTGCACAATGTCCCAATCAGTGAAATAATTTTAAGCCTAGGAGAAAATCTCCATTTATAAAGCAGTACACATAAGAAGCAGAAGATGCCCTACACTCAAATTCTCCTGGAGAACAGAATGTAAAGGTGTCTACACAACTGGGAAATAGGATTCTGAGGGGTGGGAAGCGATGAGTTTAGATAGCAAACTTAGAAGTAATTATACGTTTCTGAATTCCTAAACTTATTTCCTTCTGCCCCTCAGGTCCAATTCAGGAAGTAGTGGAATGTTTATGATCACAAAAGAGTTTTTAATCCCAGACCCAAACTCTAGGTGTTCTTGTTACATCTTCCCACCTGCCCCTGATGTAAATGGTCAGAAGGGCAAAGAGGAAGGGAGCCCCATGCTCAGGAATATAAATGGAGCTTACAAGTGACTTCAGTCTCTTACTTTCTGTTTTGAAGGTAAGATAAAAGGCAGTTTGGGTTTCTACGAAATCAGTTTCTAGGAGGCTCTATGACTCCTTCAGAACTTCTTTCCCTCCTTCTATGTTTTGACAGCAACAGTTAGTACAGTGCTTCTGTGTCTTAGGGGCAATCTTTCTCTTCACACAATGCTTAAAGTAGACAATAGGTGGAAGCTGACATTAAATCAAAAAGTATGAAATAGCACACTGTGAGTGCTTTACCTGAATTCCGGGACCTGACAAATTCCCAATTCTAAAGAGAGCGTGATTATGTGTGAGTACTAACAATCTCCACTGAATGGTGAGCTTAGAACACTATTCCAAAGGCAGGTTCTGTCCAGGTTATTAGGATGTCTGAGATCTACTGGATCAATAAACTTACAGAAAATGCAAGACAGAAAAGTTTAAGAGATTGAGTCCCAAAAGAAGAAACTAGACCAAGAAGAGAAAACTTCTCATTGCTAGAAAAGGAGGAAGACTTAACTAGGAAAATGTTTTTCTTAATACAGACAGGGGTATCATTAGAACAAAGTTCTAAGTTGTGGCTCATCTGTAGAAACTATCAGGTAAAACCTCACTGAAGCTAAAAATAAAACTTATATAATTAAAAAAAACTATTTGGATTTCAGTACTAACATCTGCCTTAAGGGGTGTGATTGTGGTATGTGTGTGTGCACGCACGTGTGTGTGTGTGCAGGCACCTGTGTGTGTGTGTGTGTGTGTGTGTGTGTGTGTGTGTGTGTGGTGTCTGAGATTATGTATGGAACAGCATTGGTTCTTGAAAATCATCATATTGACACTATCTTTTACGTTTCCCATTCAAGTCTGTTGGCATTGTAGCTCTACCACCTGAAACACACAATTCTCGCTTTCTTCTGTTTAACTGGAGATAAACATGTAATGAATATGTTAACCTAGGTTGGTTTCAAACTTTGACCTTCAGATCTTACTCTCTGGAGTAGGTAAGGTATAAGAGTGAGCCAATATAATTAGCCCTGTATTTCCAGTAAGTTACTTAATCTTTCTGAATCTCGGCTTCTTCCTGTGTGGAAAGTGAAAAGAATTAGTTTGTTGACCTTAGAATCGGGTGGAAGCTATGACTGGGTGCAGGAAGTATACATGTTTGGGATGTGTGTACAGAGCCTGACAGTCTCATAAAACTACTGATGTGTATATTGAAATGTATTCCAGGAATTGGAAACAAGAGGGATTTTTCTGTTCTTGTTTATCCATTTATGGACATTGAGGGAGTCAGAGATATTCAAGGAGAACAGGGAAACAAAGGCAGCACTTGTACTCTGTAGATACTGTATTCACAATGAGCTATACCACTGTGGACAGGGGCAGGAGGGATGAGGTTTTCAAACAAGAAATGAACTCATTACCTGACTTACAATAGGTTTATCTGTATGTACACTCCCTTAACAATAACAATTTTAAAAATACAGGTTGATGACTTTCTCCTCCAGTTTTTACAGGTTCCCTTAAGACTCAGGCCCACCAATGGAGTTTTTGATCAATTTATTTGATAATTAACATAAAACCATAATCTCTTAAGAAATGTTATAAAAAGTATTTCGTTCTTAGTACCGGTTTCTCTTTGTGTGGCAATTCTACATGTTGTTGGCAGAGCTAATGTTTTACTTTCTGTTTTTAGTATTTGTCAGGTGCTGTATCTTAGCACCCTGCCCCTACCCAAAATGGTAATCAACCTTTGAAATTAATGTACTTGAGTATAAGTTTCATTTATTTATTTAATTTGTTGTTGGTGGTGAACTCTGGGTCTGGTCATTGTCCTTCAGCATTTCAGCTCAAGACTAGTGCTCTACCACTTGAGCCACAGTACCACATCTAGCTTTTTCTGCTTAGGTGGTGCTGTGGAATCAATCCTAGGGTCTCGTGTATTCAAGATAAGCTGTCTACCACTGATCCACCTCCTCAGCCCCTATGACTAATATTTTTGTGCATGGGTGTATCAAACAAACCTATTGAACAAATGCATTCATTTGAAATTAGACATATTCAAAATTATGAATTATCAGATATTTTAACGAATAAAACAGTTATCATTTACTAGGAATTGTTTGTCTCCCCGTGCTATAAACATGGAGGAGTTATTTTAAACTAAAACTACAAAATAAATTTTAAGATCTTGGTGCAAACAAATCTGTCCAGGTGTTATTACGTTAAACAGAGAATTCAAAATGATTTTTCCCCATGAATACAGATATCAAAGGTCTTATAATACTTATTTCAAATCGCAAATTAAAGGGAAAATCAGTCAGGAGGTAAAATTTATATTGAATCTTAATTTTTGAAGAGGAAAAAACGATCCTAGATGGCAGACTAAAGACAAAGCAATATCAGAGCCCTATATGCTCAATAAAAATAACGAAGTTTTAATTGAAAATTTGAGCTGGAATGTGCACATCAGGCAAAGGCAAGCAATCAGATCACAAAACCAACCAAAAAACACCACAATTATATCTCAGAAAAAGCAGACAAGTTCAGACCAGGGCTCAACATCCTTATCCTTGATTTCAATTACACACACACACACACACACACACACACACACACAAGAATGTACACAACAGCTCAACCTACTCACATCCACACAACATGAACCAAAGATCTTCCTGTAATATTTGAAACTTTAAAACTTTCAAGTCTGGTAAATAATTGATAACAGATGCATAAGCAATTATTTTCTGAATAGATTCTGCTATGGAAATGAGAGTTTATGATGGTTATAACTACATAAACATTTCTGAATCTTGAATTAAACAAGAGATAATTCCAATTTTGGGACTATATTTCTACCAGCTATTCTTCAAAGGCTTAATAAGAATTTACAAAATCGAAAATTAAATATCAAATTAATACAACTAATACTTGTGTAAGTGAAGTGAAAGACACTGATCAGAGACCTATGATCCCTCCATTTCTAAGCCGGCTGCACATTGTGGAACCTTTGATTCTGCTGGGCCAGGCCCACAGTTGTCTACTCCAGACTAGTGGCCCTGCTGGGGTTGGCACTGGGAGCTGTGTGGAGAGGTGGGGAGGCCGCGGGGGAGGTTGAGTTGGAGTTGGGGATGGGGGTAGTAGGGAGAGTATGGGAGGCCCTGGCAGAGGCTGGTGAAGGGAGGAAGGAGGCAGTAGGCCAATGGCTCAGGAAGCAGCAGCCCCAAAGGCAGCTGGGTTCTGGGGAGTGTCTGTGAGGTGCAGAGTTTGGCCCCTGGGGCCTCGTGGCTGGGTGAGGAGAGGAAGGAGTCTCAAATCCCACCACAATAGGCAATGAGAAATGAGACAACCACTGGCTGAAGAATTTCAAGAAAAAAGGCAGTGACTTGCAAAGGGGGTGGTCAGTGGCTATAAGTATGTCCACAAATTAAGGCATCAATCTAGCTTGTGGTTACAACTAATTGAATCCCTTATTGTTAGGGAGCAGAAAGGAGCAATAGTCATTAGAACCATAACACAGACTTCCATCTTGTTTCCAAACTTAATCTTTTAGTGTCCAACAGCTCGAACTTAAATACTCTTGAAATAATAACTCATACTCATGTCTTCCCTTGACTGTTTGACCTTTCCAGAGCACAGTTCTCTGCCTTTTGATTTTTGTTTGGGATGGCTTCCCAATCTATCCTTTTCCAAGTCTAACATCTTGACTTCAGAATCCCTCAAAAGTACTTTGATCGATGCATTATTTTGAAAACTATATTTTTCTAGGATAGCTTAAATTTTAAAATTTTATTTTATTTCAAAAATACTGTACAGAGTGGTTACAGTTACATGAGTAAGGTACATTCCTTACTGAATATTGTTACCCACACCATTGTTGTTCTCCTATCCCTTCCCATTCCCCTATACCTCTCCCCACCCCAAAGTTGTAAAGTTCACTTCCTACATAGTGTCTTTTGAATATCATTGTTGCAGTGGGTCACTCTTTGTACTTCTTTCATCACTATAATTTTTCCCTTTCCTTCTCCAAATCAGATAAATGTTTATACAAAGTTGAAGGTACCAGAATCAAGAGAGAGATTGCCAGGGATAAACCAATGGCAAAAGACAAATAAGACAAATGAAATAAAATAAGATCTAGATGGTCTACTTTACTGACATCAAGGTTGACATCTGAAAAAAAAAGACTTTTTCCATGTCTTGGAGTTCATTTCAATTAGCATCATTTTATAAAGTCAAATGTACACAGCTCTGGAATCAGCAATCCCACTCCTGGGCATTTGTTGAAATGATCTCAAGCTAAAATACACTAAATCTACAATTACGTTTCTGGCACCATTTTTAATTTTGTTTTGTTTTTTGTTTTTTTTTTTGGTCCGCTTGTGGGGTCTGAACTCTGGGCCTGGGTGCTGTCCCTCAGCTCTTCAGCTCAAGGCTAGCACTCTACCACTTGAGCCACAGCGCCTCTTCTGGCTTTTATCTTTTTGCTTATGTGGTGCTGAGGAATCGAAGCCAGGACCTCAGGCATGCAAGGCAAGCATGCTAACACTGAGCCACCTTCCCAGCCCCTGGCACCATTTTTAGAACCATTCAAAATGACCCTCCATAGATGAATAGATGAAGTAAATGTGGTATATGTACACAATGGAATGTTATGCTTCTATCAGAAAGAATGACAAAGCCCCTTTCATAAAAATGGAAAGACGTGGAAAACAATCATATTATGTGAAGGAAGCCAGACTCCAAGAAACATAGGTTCCATGATTTCCCTCATTTTATTAATATATGCTTAGGATAGTCCTTAAACTCTTAATATTCCTTTTTTTCTCTCTCCCTCTTCCTCTCTCATTCCATTTGTGTGTGTGTGTGTGTGTGTGTGTGTGTGTGTGTGTGTGTGTGTGTGTGTGTACATGTATGAGCATGCATGCATACACACACAGTAATTAAACTTGACTCGGAGCCTCAAACTCTTGCTTGGTTTTTTCGCTCATGACTGATTCAGTGTACTATTTGAACCAAGGTTTCACTCTGCTTTGATTGAATAATTGAACATAAATGTCTCATAGATTGCTACTCCAGCCATCTGTGATCCATGAGCTTCCAATCTCAGGCTAGTGACTATCTAGGAATAGGGATGAGGCACTGGTATCCTCTATTGTCTTTTGCTTTGTTTTGTTTTTGTTTTTTGTTGATTTTGTGCATCCAAAATCTGTAAGGAAAACAAATCATTTATAATCAGGACTATTCCCATAAAATGTGTGTTGTTTAAAGATTACCTTAATAATGTTATGCTTTTGCATCCACATTATGTGATTTGATTTTTTGAACTCTGTTGTTGCAAACAGTCAAATCATTTATATACAATTTGAATCTTATTGTCTTGGTTTATAGTTTGTTAGGTGTTTCATAACAGAATTTATCAAGGTTTAACTGCACTACTGAAGAAGATCTTTATGATTATTCAATGTATTGTGAATCATAAATTCTTCACTTCTTGTGGCACCGTATGAGTACAGATAGTTTCCTATAATACCTCCACATAGTTTAGACCACAATGCCATGCACTCTTCTGCCAAATATGCAAGGGCATCCTTTGTAATTCTCCTTTCATTTTCACTGTTCTTGTCTCTACTCTCCCATGCTAAGTCCTGTCATGATCTTGTTGATTTTATCTCTGTTACATTCATCTTTGCATCTTAGGAATTACTGTTAGGCACTACTGTACTTCTGTCCATTCTCCTTGTGCTTCATCTTGTACCCTTTTCACAGTGGAGGGCCAGAGATTGGGGATATATTTTTCACTCTTTTGCTCAGATATCTGTCTTTACTATCTAGAAATACATTCATTGAATTCTTTCTGTAAAGTCTAATGTCTTGAAAATGATTACTGCATTTTCATGACTTTGTTATTTGGCATTAGAGAAGAACATAGGTCAGTAACTGATTTAGGTAAAATAAGATTGCAATCAAACTTCAATAGATATTGTTCACTGGATAATATTTACTTCATGGTCTGCCTGCCTGCTTCCTTTTCACTGTTTATTTTTTAATGTAGCCTTTTCTTCTGGAAAGTATTTATAGTCCTATCTAGTGAAGAGCAATTCCTACTGTAATTAGTCATTAATTTTATTCCAACTTCATTTGATAGATCCTTCTGAGTTTTTTCAGGGTCTGTATAATAGTGTTTCACATTCTTAGATATGTTTTTAACATCGATGCATCCAGTGTTAAAAACACATTGCTTAAGTCACCATTTTGATGACTGAAAAGAAACCATGCTGCAAACTCACTATATGACATTTTTCTGGTTTTAAATTCTTTTAGATTAGAATTGATACTGGAGAACGAACATTCTGTATACAATTTTATATTTTTGTAATTATTTTAGTATACTTTCCAATATTGTATAAAGTTAAAACATTACTATTTACTTAGTTTTAGGATTTCTAAAGTGGTCAAAGTAAAAGTTCTATCCATTCACAATTTTAAGACAATATTGTCAATTATGACCAAGTGAGATATTTTAAACTTTTATTTGTGGTCCTTAATGTTGGTGCTTGGGAATCAATTCTAGTCCTTCATTTGTCTTAGTCTACTGTGTGCCTCTGAGCCTGATTTGACCTGTGGTTTTATTTTCACTCAAAAAGAATAAGGAAAAATTTCACTAGGAAGGAATTATTACTTGGGTCCTTTCTCCAGTATCTCTCGCATACATAAAAGTTATAGGTCTACACTGACAGAAAATGGTGTTCTTATATGGTATTTATTAGTGGTAACTGATTATTTTTTGTAGCCCCACTCTTCACTAAGTATTGTCCCTTTCCTATTTCCCCTTGCCATAAAACTTGACTGGATCCACTGGAAACCCACTTCCAAGCAGCTTCCTCCTTAAAAACCTAACCTTAACTAATGTATCCCCTGGTAGACCTGCTATAAACTTTCAAAGGCCTGACTGCAACCAGACTCCTTCCTGAAAGCCCTTCTCTGCTATAGGGAAATCCCTCTTCCACTCCACTCTTTCCTGGAATCCCTGCTCTGCACCCCCAGAAACAAGGCCACATCCATATCTCCTTCCATGTCCCGCCTTACTGCACCAAGAACCCTGCCTACATCAGGGTCCTCTCTCCAATCCCCAATGCATCCCCCATATACCTCGCCCCTAACTACACTAGTCCCTCATAGTCCCATTGCTCCCATATTCTAGTACCTCCAAGCTCCTACCATCGCTTTCATACCCCAACCCCAACTAGCCTTCTCCCTCAAGCCCCTCCTGGTTTCATCAGAAACTCTGCCCATAACTAGCCTACTTCTAAGTGGCCTAACCACTCAAACACAGCCCTGAAACTACCTCTTCCAACAAAGCTTATCCTGCTATACCAAAAACCCTTCACGTCCCTATAACTGCCCTTGAAGCTCTGCCTTACTTGGCCAGAAGCTTCTTACACAGCACATCTTCTGCCTGGAAAGCCAGCCCTGTTCCAACACAAGCCTCTCTACCTCCCACATCTACTCTCTCAATGCCCTGCCTTGCTCCAAGGATAAACCCACCCCGTATTGGCTCCTCCCTCAGATCCACACCCTATTACACCAGATTCCCTTCCCATAATTATCCTACAACATTGCAGCCCTTCCACTCCTTCTCAAAGACCCTCCTCCAACTAGCCCTATGGCTCCAAACCCTGCCCTGCTCCTGAAAAAACCCACTAGAAAACCCCCAGCACATTGTGCCATTTCTGGACACTCACATTGCTCCACTGGAAACCACTGGTCCATTTGGCTTCCTTCTGGAAGCCTAGAAAAGCCCCCACCACATTGTCCGAACTCTCAACACCCACATTGTTCCATTGGAAACCACTGCACCAGTTGGCCTCCTTCTGGAAGCCTCACCAGGCTCAACTGTAAATCCCTGTCCCTCCATAATCCCTTTTGGAAGATTGCTTTGCCGTACCTGAAACCCTGTCCAAAGTCCATGTCCTGCCTTGCAAGACTAAAATCCCCACCCAACCTTACTCCTCTTTTCGAAGTGGTAACTGGCTACACCAGGAACCACATCCAAACTAGTCTAGTGCACTGGATCCTATCACTGCTCTCACAAAGCCCTGGTTCTGAAAAACACCTCCATACATTGCGACTACATTCTGCTCTTCTAGAAACCCCACCTCCACCCTAATACATTTCCCAAAGGCCTGCCATTCTCCACCAGAAACCCCACCCCTTACTAGCCCATATCTTCCTAGTGTTACCCTGCCCTCTCAAAGCCAGACCCTGAAAAGGGTCACCCTCATATCTCCGCATTCCTGCACCAGAATCCCCACCTTCTGTCAGCCTCTTGCCTCTGTTTCCTGCCCTGCCTTATGGGAAACCTCACCCTACATATCTCACAAGGTCTCACAGTGCTCTACCTGCACCCCTCCTCTAACTAACTTCCTCCTTTGTAGCCTTGTTCTTTCTTCTCAAAGCTCTGCCCCAAACAGCCTCCTCCTCAGTGACTAGTCCTTCCTCCACTGAAAACCAGTCCACCTGCCTGGGCTCCACCAGAAACCCCACACCACCTTCATCCATGAAGGTCCCATCTAGTAACTTTTATTACCAATGTGATTTTATACTGGCCATAGAATTCATACTAATCAATATGATAGGAAATCAGTATTGCAAAAAGGCAACAGAAAATTAGATAGCTCTTAGTGGCCTTAGTCTAGTTTGGGCTTCTGTTACCCAGCAGATACATATTGTGTGAAAATGTGTGAAGGTGATTCCTCTTATTGGAAAGCATTCTTTGAAGTATAAGTAAGGTTTCATGAGTGATCATTTTATTTCTAGAAAATTTGTGCACATTTGTGCCCATTAACATCAAAAAATATTAGTTATTTTAAATCCTCTGGTTTCGTTGAGACAAGAGTATTAGTGTGTAACAAGATGAGTTTCAACTCATCTGTCTAATGAATAATTTTGGAGTTGCTTACCTTACTATGTACTAGAGATTTTAGTAATAGAAATTCTCTACCAGAATCAACTTTGAATTTCCTCCTTCCACTACAGTGCCCTTTGGAAAAGTTTGAAGTGAGATTATACAGGTGAAATGCCAGAAATAAAAACGTATTTGAGATCATAACAAAATTATGATGAAGACCCCATCCAATATGCTTTTTATTTTTGAACAAAAGGAATGTAAGCCTATTTAACTGCAGACTTTCTGAAGACTAGAAGACAAAAATATAAGAAATGGCCTGTTATACCATGGTTCTGAAAACAAAAACAAAACAAAGAAAGATAACATAATGAGACAGAAAGGAATGAAGAACTTCTACATGTGATATATAGTGTAAAAAACACACTGATTCAGGAAAAAAAATAATTTCGGTTGCGGTGTCTTATTGTTCAATATATTTAATTGTAAATATTGCTTTTTGTTAAGCTGTGACTTAATATAGGTCTCAGCAGGTATCTGCCCAGGTAATTCTGTAGTTAGTCTATTTCATTATTTCAAGATCATCAGGATGAAAAACTCCACACACCTTAAGACACACCTGCAACATCACTAGACATACCCTCCTATTGGTCCAACAGTGTAAACCAGACCTGTGTTTTACCGAGATTTGTATGTTGTATGGTATGGTTTATTCAGGCTGAAGAGCTAAAGTAACTCCAATTTGAGATTATCCCCACTATCTTTTGCTAGGCTGCCCTCAGAGTAACCCCAAGAGAGAGAAAAAAAACCCAGGCTGCCACCAGCCCGCCCCACCATTAAGAAAGCAGAGCAGTTGCCCAAGTGTTCCAGGAACAGAACATACTAATAGTTCAGAAAAAGGGCAAAGCGGTTTTTGTGGACTCAAAATAATCATGTAACTATTTGTGTGGAAATTCCCTAAACTTGTTTATTTAATAATATAAAAGCTGTGCTGATTTTGTGCTCAGGGACTCTTAGAATCACGGGTTACCCAGTGTGCAGGGGACCAAGCTTAAGCTTACAAATAAATGACTCTTTTGTTGTTCGCAATGGTCATGGTCTCCGGTGGTCTTTGGGGGTCCCAAGTCCATACAACATTTCTGGGGGCTCATCTGGAACCTGCCTCATAGGACCCTCTAGACGCCCCACCACAGAATCCCAAAAAACCCAGCTCTTAAGTCAAGGCATTGACGTTCTGTATATTTGGTTGCCAGCAGGTTCTGTATCTGTAATTCTGGTTTCCCTAGGGGTCTATACTCTGGTTGGCAAAGTGTCTTGGTAGATACTCTATAAGACTGCCAATGGGCTCTGTGAGTAGACATCCCCAGACCCCTCTGGGTAGATTGCTGTTTAGGACAGACATTTTTGGGAAACTCTAAGTCTGTAGACTGGCACTTTTTGGTTGGCAATTTACAAAGCTGCAGTGTGCCTTTGTAAGTTGTGTCTTTGTGTTGAGTGTTCTGTTTGTCATTTGGAGTTTATCTTAGCCTTAGGCCTTGGCTCAGGGAGGTCGGAGTATCAGGGAGAATCTGCCAGTCTGAGGGGATGGCCTCTAGGGACTGATTTCCCTAGTCCCAAAATGACTTGGACTTCTCTTCAACCTTGGAAGGCCCCTGGGTCTACAAATGTTGATGAGATGTCACCCCATTCACTGAAACCTGATTGTTCTCTGTTGTATGTGTCCGTAGATAGGGAAGTTCTGGTTGAGGGTGGTAGGCCCACTCAGCAGACTCTGTATCCATTTTGCTGAGTGAGAACGGCACAGAGTTCTGGTAGAGATAAAATCAGCCTTTGGTTATTGTGTTCTCTAGTTCTGTTTTAGAATTTGTACTAAAATTTTTAATGTTTTAAATGTGGGTTTTTGGTTTTAGTGTTTTTGTTATTTATTTGAAAATCTGTGGGGGGAAAAAATTTCCCGCCTCCAGCTGAGTTCAGTCACATAGAAGGATGTGTGCCTGTTTTGACTTTTCAGCTAGTCCCGACAAGGGAAAGTGCTTTTGTCTAAAATTGGATAAAAGTGGATGAACAAGTTTACACACTCACCAACAAGGCAGTAAGGTTCCCCTCTCTCCACATTCCCTCCAGCATCTTTTGTTATTAGAGTTCTTGATTATAGCTATTCTTACTAGGGTGAGGTGGTATCTCAATGTTGTTTTGATTTGCATTTCTTTTATGGCTATGGAGGTTGAGCATTTCTTCATGTGTCTTTTGGCCATCATTCTTTCCTCTTCAGAGAAGATTCTCTGTAAGACGTTAGCACAATTATTTATTGGGCTGTTGTTTCTTTGAAGATTTGTTGTTGGGGGATTTAATTTTTTGAGTTCCAGGTATATTTTAGATATGAGACATTTGTCTGTTGTAAGGCTAGTGAAGATCTTCTCCCAATCCGTGGGCTTTCTAATGATCTTGCTAGCTATGTCCTTTGCCATACAGAAGCTCTGAAATTTCATGCAATCCAATTTATTCAAACTTTCTTTGATTTGTTGTGCTTCTGGATCACTATTAAGAAATTTTCGGCCTGTGCCAAGGAGATCTAGGGTTTCTCCTACTCAATCCTGTAATGATTTCAGAGTGTCTGCTTTTACTCCGAGGTCTTTGATCGATTTGGAGTTGATTCTGGTGCAGGGTGATATATAAGGATCTAGCTTTAGTTTTCTACAAATAGTTAACCAATTTTGGCATCACCATTTACTGAAAAGGGTGTCTTTCTTTTATTCTATTTTTTTTAGCTCCCTTATCGAAGATTAGATGGCTATAGGTCTGAGGGTTCATTTCTGGGTTTTTGGTTCAAATCCATTGTTCCTGAGGTCTGTTCTTGTGACAGTACCAAACTGTGTTAATTACTATGGGTTTGTATTAGAGTTTGGAACTTGGTATTGATATTCCTCCAGCACTGTTCTTTCTGTTGATAGTTGATTTAGCTCTTCGGGGTCTTTTATTGTTCCATATGAATTTTTGGATTGCCTCTTCTATTTCCTTGAAGACTGAGATTGGAATTTTGATAGGTATTGCATTGAATTTGTAGATAGCCTTGGGAAGTATTGCCATTTTCATGATGTTGATCTGTCCAATCCAGGAACTTGGGAGTTTTTACCACTTTCTTAGTTCTGTTTTGAATTCCTTTTTCAGGTTTTTAAAGTTTTCATCATACAGGTCCTTCACTTCTTTGGTTTAGTTAATTCCTAGGTATTTTATTTTTTGTGGAGCTATTCCCAATGGAGTTGCTTTTGTAATTTCAGCTACACTTTTCTCATTGTTGGAATACAGAAAAGCCATTGATTTATGAGGGTTCATTTTATACCCTGCTACTTTGCCAAAGTTTTGAATCAGCTTGAGCTATGACCCAGCAATCCCAATTTTGGGCATTTACCCAAATGTTCACAAACAAGACCACACTAAAGGTATCAGCACAACTATGTTAATTGCAACATTATTTACTATAGCTAAGATATAGAACCAACCCAGATGCCCCTCAGTAGATGAATGGATCAAGAAAATGTGGTATATATACACAATGGAATTCTATGCCTCCATCAGAAAGAATGACATTGCCGCATTTGTTAGGAAAAGGAAAGACTTGGAAAAAATTTTGTTAAGTGAAGTAAGCCAGGTCCAAAGGAACACAGGTCCCATGGTTTCCCTTATTTGCACTAACTAGTATATGTCTGTGTCAAGCAGAAAAAGTCAGATAATTTGAATACATATTCAAATGCATTTTTCTTTCATGTGATTGTTTCTAACACATTTATAAGATTCTTTCTTTGTTGCTCCCCCATGGTATAACCCCTGCTTTCACTGTATTTGATGTCGGGATAATTTGTGGAGGGGAAGGGAAAAAACAAATCGTTTAAATAGGGATACAGGTGGACCCATTTCAACAATGAGATATACAAGTCGTTATGTCAAAAACGAACTTTACAACTTAGGTGGTGAGGGGGAGAGGAGGAGGAGGATTGGGTTGCAGGGCGGGGAGAGGATGGGAAGGGATGGGAAGGGGAATCAAGGAGGAGGCTACAATTCTTAAAATGAAATGTACTCATTATCTTGCCCATGTAATTTTAACCCCTCTGTACAGTACTTTCACAATTAAAAAACACATTAAGAAGAAAAAAATAAATAAAAATAAAATTGGATATAAATCAGGACAGTTTAGTTTCAGGTAACCCCCCCCCCCTCCCCCGAGCTTTCCTCCAACAGAAGTGAGTCAAGAGATCAATTGGTGCAATGACTTGCTAAACAATCAAACCCTGAGAAAATGAAGCTCTATAAAATTGCTTAGTTTAAAAGAAATATTGTCTTAAATTTTTGTTTGAAAACTTTAAAAAATATTTGTAAAACTGATATTTGGGAGCTTAAAGATCTGAGTGTGTTTTGTATGTGTTTGTGAACATATTCATAATAGAAATTAACAGCATGATGTAACAATTGGGTGAGATTAAGTTTAAAATTCAAAAGGTTATGAGGTTTGGACATTACCAAAACATTTTTAAAGCATTTTCACATGGTTTTAAATAGCTTTTTAAGGATTCTTGAACTTGAAAATTAGAAAATCTGATATTTTAGAATGCATAAGGCTGTTTATACTGTAATTAAGATATCTGGCTTAACAAAAAGGAGAAACTTAGAAGCTAACAAAAAATCTGTTTTTAGGAGTGAACAGTGAACAAGCAGAAGTGAAGTTCAGCTGATCCTGATGGTAGAACAGGCCATGGGAGGAGTCCACCCATAGTAAAAGAGGGCAAACTGGCTCAACAGCAGTTCATCTAACCCTAAAGTGTCGGATTGTGTGCGTGCCCATTCCACAGGAAGGGCCAAGTGGCCCATCTTTATTCTGTCCCTTTTCCCTTCACATAGACACTGGAAACATGATGGTAAAAATGAATGATGTAAAGATCTGATTAGCATTGCTAAACTGCCCCTTGGATGTATTAAAATTAAAATTAAGAAGGCCTTAAAAAGAGGGTTAAAATTTTATTTGTGTAATGTGATTTGCTCTCAATGATATTCTGCCATTGTGTGTTTTTTTTTAAGGCATAAAGATGTTACGTCTAGCTTCTTGGTATAGTGATGGTGATTGTAATTTTTGCATTAAGAAAAAATGTTATTTGAGTTTAAAAGATTTCATGTGTATCTGTTTTAAAACAAGCAGCCAAGAGGAAATTAGTGACATACTTAGCCTTGAAAGTTCAAGGGATTTTTCAAAATGCAACTAAAAACTAAAGTATAGAATATTAAAATAGAGATTAATAGGAGGCTTATAAATTAGGAATGGGTTTCTGTATATAAAATTTAAAAGTATAATTGTTCTAAACATTTGCCTCAAAGTGCAAAAAGGAAAAATTAGGATTGCCAAAATTATTGCATAATTCCTATTTCAGTTTGCTTTCATGGTTTTTTTTGTAACAGTTCTCATCAGGCCCACAAAAAGGAGTGAGGATTCTTGTCAGTTTGTCAGATGTAACTTTGGCTCTTAATATATTTCAGGTAAGAATATGCTTAAGACTACTTCTATTTTGAGGATCTTGTTGCTTTTAATTGGAATAAAGTGGCATTTTATGAGACTCATTGATTTGTAACTGGTTAGAATCCAGCCCGGGCAGAAAAAGGTCCGTGTGAGACTGTCACCTCTACTCAGCCACCAGAAGGATGAAAGAGCAAGCAGACCTGCTTTAGGATTCAATGGGACAGGGTGCTAGCCTTGAGCTGTAGAGCTGAGGAACAGCAGTCAGGCCCCGAGTTCAAGTCCAGCAACCAACTAAGGGAAATGCCAATGAGGCAAATTTCCCAGTGTGGAGAAGACACTCCTTGGATGAAAGCAATGGAGGAGCATCCAGAGACCGTAAGCAAATGCTTAGATGGCAGAAATAATGTCAGATCCTAGAGTCTTTTGTTTGTGGCCCTTCAAAAATTGGTCAGAGCCAGGAGGTCTTGGAAAGATAGTTTATAAGCATGCCTAATGTCTATGACTATCTACCTTGTAAGGGACAGGAACTTGTCAGTCATCTGTGATAATACTAAAAGGCTAAGTTTTTAAAATGTGGAGGATAGTTTAGATCCCAACCCCTGTATGTACCAAAAGTTCTAATTGGCAGTAACTTTTGAGCTGACACAAGCTACATGAAATTCATCTGCTCAGGAAAAGTTTGTATACCTGAGAGTTTTTTTCTATTGATATCTGTCTGAAGGCCTGCATAGGAAACTCAGACATTGTTAGGATTACAAGAGATCACATTCCTAAGCCATCCTTAAAGATCCTTTTGCAAAGCAGAAGGCTAAATAAGCAGCACTACTATAGCCAGAAAAAAGGTCTGTGCATTTGTCAAAAGTTAAAATGTTGTGCTTAATGACATCTAACCCTTGTAACCTCTTTGTAAAATAGGCTAAGATTATAGGTTGCTGGTTAGGTAGAGTCAACACCCCTGAGTCAGCTTGAAGAAGTAACAGAAGATGAATCTTTGCCCATCATCCCCATTTAAGAACAAAGGACCCGAGTATCTTTTTTAAAAATGTGACAAAATAGACAGAATAGAGAGAAGGAAAAGGCATCGAAATAATAGTACAGGCCTGAGCCCTCTATATCTGCCTAGAAAATCCTAATCTTATTAAAAGTGCGATCTAGTTTAAAAAATTGTCATCTTGGTTAATTGTCCTGGGCTACTGTGTAAATAGTCTTAAAAAACTAGTTGGGTCATAGCCTGCCAAGCCTATGCAATGAATCCTTAACCAGTCTTTGTAGGAATTTTCAGCCCAGAACCAGGTGTGATAGTCCCTTGAAGCCACAGAGAGTCCCTGCTGCTGCTGCTGCTGCATACACTAACGAGTAAAGTTCAAAGACAGCTTGACAGTCACCTGCAGGAAATTTACATCATCACCCAGACCATCTCCACCCTGATAAAAGTAGACTGAACTACTGCCTGATTCCATCACCTGAGAATGCTTATTGGTTGAAAGCTGCTAAAACTAAGAACTTGTGGGACATTCTTTTGGTGATATCCAGTAACCTCTCTACTCCCACAATGGTTATTTGGGACAAGGATATCACTGCTTTGCCATAGGCACTTCAGGGTCACAGCCTACTTTGGCTCTGGTATGGTAATTATCTGCTTCCTCCTGAGTGTGTTTTAAAGATAAAGTAGAGAATTTTTTAAATAAATGGAGGTAAGAGGAGGAATGAGACCCAGCCCTAATCTTAGCCTTAAAATCTCGCAAGCTTTTCATTCCACTGGTGCCTTGAGGCTTGCTGAGATTACTTGGTTCCACAAATCAAAGGAAAAATGAGTGGTTTTAAACTCTAGCCACAAAGGAGCTCAAGGTATTGTAAAGAATAGGAGTCTAATAAAGAAAGCCTTAGGAAGGAATTGGGGAAAAATTGGTATCCTCTAGATAAGAAAGGATATAAAAAGTAAGGATTGTCTTAAAATGTTTGTAAAGAAGACAAACCACAGAAAGTTTAAGTATGTAGCAAATGGTATGAGTATGTCTTAAAATTGGAGCTCACGAGTACAGCTGGTATAAAGGTAAGTTAGCTGTGGTATACGGAGTCAGGATTGCTGGAAGAAAATGTAAGGACCTTTGGTACTGTTAAGTTTTGTTATTCATAATTGGACCTTGTAGACATTGTTGATCAGAACGGTCCATCTATTAGTTCTGAGATTCCAATACCAAACTGTAAATACAGAAAACTGTGCCAATTAGGGGACCATGATTGGTCCCTAATGCTCTAGAAGAGGAGAGAATGAAGAGTCACAGTAACTCCAATTTGAGATTACCCCTACCATCTTGTGCTAGGCTGCCCTCAGAGTAACCCCAAGAGAGAGAATAAAAACACAGGTTGCCACCAACCCTGCCCAACCTTAAGAAAGCGAACAGTTGCCCAAGTGTTCCAGGAACAGAACATACCAATAGTTCAGAAAAAGGGCAATGTGGTTAGGGTGGACTCAAACCAATCATGTAACTGCTTGTGTGGAAGTTCCCTAAACTTGTTTGTTCAAAACTATAAAAGCTGTGCTGATTTTGTGCTCAGGGACTCTTAGCGTCACTGGTTACCCAATGTGCAAAGGACCAAGCTTGAGCTTGCAAATATATGACTTTTTTGCTGTTGGCATTGGTCATGGTCTCTGGTGGCCTTTTGGGGATTCCAAGTCCATACAACAGGGCTTGATACAAAATGTCTCTTCCCAGGGAATTAAATAATGGTATTTATAGCTAAAATGATTTAGGGTCATTATTAACATCGAACACATGCGGAGGTTTATATTTATACCTCTTTCTCCCTCTCATTCTTTCTTCCACCAATTCTTTCTTTTCTTTTCTTTTCCTTCTTCTTTCCTTCCTTCCTTCATTCCTTCCTTCGTTCGTTCGTTCCTTCCTTCCTTTCTTCCTTTCCTCCTTCCTTCCTTCTTTCCTTCCTACCTTCCTTGCTGGCTTGCTTCCTTCCTTCCCTTCTCCCCTCCTCCTTCTCTACTCTCTTTTTTTTCTGTTTCTTTCTTCTCTTTTTTTCCTCTTTTAGGAAGTGAGTATGAATTTAGATATTTTGCTGGCTGAACAAGTATTCTACCATTAGAACTATCTTTTTTCAATTTAGTAATTTGCTCATAGCTTATCAATTTTGCTGAGGGCTGAACAGAGTCTAAGTTCCTCAACTCTGTCTGCCAAGTAACTCTATCACAAATTCATTGCAGCATGCCAGGCTTAGGATGATATGAGAATCTTATTGCGTTCCTTGCACACTTGTTCTGAACTGTGATCTTCTCAAATTCTAATTAGTGATGTGAGCTCCAATAGCCTGCCCTCAGTATAGATTTTCTAAATGAAGGTTTGAAGGCAATTTCATTTTAATCTTTTTTTCGCCAGTCCAGGGGCTGTTATAATTTTATTTCTAGACAATTTTTGTACACATTAGCTTTAAAATGTTGCTTTACCACCTTTTTTTCCCTTTTTATTTTTCTTGGTCATGAGACTTGAACTCCAGAGTCCTTACATTTTCCACCTGACCTTACGAATAAGGAAAGAGTCAAATTCAGTTTGTTGGTATAAAGTAACAAATTGTTTCCTGCAGAAATAAAAATAAATTTCACCTCCTGGCTCTAAGGTCTATGTCTTTTTAAGGTCACTACAGATATGTAAGTGGTATTATGTAAATTGTGTCATGGGTTTACATCTGTATTGAAGAAAATACTATTAATATATCATTGGAAAACAGGGTTATTGAATAGTATCTCTATGAGAATGTTATTTGAACTAATCACACTAAGTTGAAAACTACATCTTAGTCCATCAAAATGTGGAAATTAACGATTTTATTTATAAGAAAATAATACCACCAAGAAAAGTGAGTATACATTAGAGAGACTGCAGGAATAACATTAGGGCTTTTACTGTCTCTACCTGTTTAATGTGGTTCTATTTCTTGATATTGAAACTCTCCTCTTGTTATTCTTACTGTATTTAATCCAATGCTGTTTATTACCATGTATTCAATGTGGGAAATCTAGCTTCAAGGCTATGAGATTTTTTTGGGGGGTGGGGGAGTCCGGTTGTGGGGCCTGAACTCTGGGCCTGGGCGCTGTCCATCAGCTCTTCAGCTCAAGGCTAGCGCTCTACCACATAAGCCAGAGCGCCACTTCCGGCTTTTTTCTGTTTGCTTATGTGGTGCTGAGAAATCGAACCCAGGGCCTCAGGCATGCAAGGCAAGCGCTCTACCACTGAGCCACCTTCCCAGCCCAAAATCTAGCTTCAAAAATGTCTAAAGCTTTTTTCCTTTTTAAGCACAACATTGTAACTATCAGGGTAAACTGTGGTTATCATTATCTTCACCAAAATTATTACTAACATCGTAAGTTCTAACTATTGAAAGTTGATATGTATCTATGATTTTGAAATTATTTGTCTGTTTATTAATAATTTTAATGTTACCACTGTGCATGCATCCATATTAAAATTTCGAACAAAGAAAGAAATAAAAAAACTAAACCATAACAGGTAGCTTGACTATATATGCTTATAACAAATTGTAGAATAGATTTTTGAAGTATTGCAAATTCCTAACCAGTATGAATTAACTTCTTCTCTCCTCACCACTACACACAAATATTTAAGAGTTTGAACAGAATTATTTCAAGTAATATACTGTAAATGCTACTACACTATCATCGGTATATCGAAAATTCCCTTGAAAAAAATAAACTCTACATTCTATTTAAATATTAGTTATTTTATTCTAGGAAACTAGGAAAAATAGACTGCATATCTTTGAAATTAAAAAAAGGTTAAAAATAGTAGCATAAAGTTGTATAGGGACTCTGTCTTCAGAAATATAGGTAGATAGATAGATAGATAGATAGATAGATAGATAGATAGATAGATAAATAGATAGATAGATACTGTGTAGAAAGACATACATTTTTGGAGAGTGTCATCAGAAATATATTCATATATCTAAATTTTTGTGTAGAACGATGTACATTATAGTGAAACAAAAATCTTAAGACATAATTAAAATTAAATAAATACATCAAACCAAGTGTCAGTGACTCAAGTCTATAATTCGAGCTATTCTGTGTAATTAGATCTTAAAATTGTGTTTGAAACTAGCCCAGACAGAAAAGTACTTGTTAGATTCTTATCTCCAATTAAACACTAAAACAGGAATTAGCTCTGTGTCTCAAGTTGTATAGTGCTGGCTTTGAGCATAAAAAGGCTTAGAGACAATGCTCAGGCCTTTCAAACAACCACAGCAAAATATATCACATTAATTTCACAAAAGCATCTTTTAATTGCTGTGAACATTTCTTAGAAACATGAATACATGCCGCTGAAAAATATTAAGTAAAAACTATAGAATATTTACGTCTATGTAAAAGACATGACTATTTAGATTGAGATATGTAGGTAATGATTAGAAATTAAGAATAATATATTTGGACTGGTCTTTTATTCTACTTTATGATAGTAATAAAATGATATTTGTAATGATTATATAAAATTACTCTTGTTTTGAGGCTGGGAAGGTGGCTCAGTAGTAAAGCGCTTGCCTTGCATGGCTGAGGCCCTGGGTTCGATTCCTCAGCACCACATAAGCAAAAAGAAAAAAAGCCGGAAGTGGCGCTATGGCTCAAGTGGTAGAGCGCTAGCCTTGAGCTTAAGAGCTGAGGGACAGCACCCAGGACCAGAGTTCAGGCCCCACGTCCGGACCAAAAAAAAAAATTACTCTTGTTTTGTATTTGAATTTTAATAAGTGATAAATATTTTTAAATGATTTCCATAGGAAAGGATCATTTACTCAATGGTATCAATTGTTTTGTAATTTCAAAATAATTAAGAAAATTATTCCAAGGCTGGTTTGCTCTAAGACTATATTTGTTTTCGTGTTCTAGTCTTCATATGTTCATAGAAATTAAAACTCCAAAAAAATTAATAGATGTTGGCATTCAGGAGCATCTTCATAGATACTAACATTGGAGTTGCTTAAAAGGAATTGTTTTATTTCATTTATTATTTTCACAAATAAATCAACATGATTGTGTGTTTAGTTTCTTTTCACTGCTGTTGGCTCTTATCTTGAGAATAATGTTTTCCTACCAAGTAGAGAAAAGCATTTGGATTGAGCAAGTAGCATATAGTTTTCATAAACTACAGATGCATAGATTTGGGTCTTTTATCATTTGCTAAAAGTTTCTTCCAGAAAACGTTATCAATTACTTATAAGTAATGCATAATTCCTAGATATTCCAGTTATCACATACACTTTTTGATTGAGTTATCTCTGCATAAACTCCAAAAAAGGACCAAAAAAAACTCAAAATAAACAGAAATCACATCTTCATTTTAAAAGCTCTAGTTTACAAAGAATTTTTAGCCAACACCGAAAACATATTTTCAGGTATTCTGCAATTTGTGTGAAGTATTTTTAACAATTTTTTTTGCTGACATGAAATTCACATGCAATATATTATCTACTTTTATTGTATACATTTTAGTGTTTTGGAAGTGAGTTGTACAATCATAGGTTTTCCAAGCCTAAGTTTCACAAACTTACATTTCTTCAAATAGGAATGCTGTAAATTTTAGAACAGACATTAAAATAGATATAAAATTCAGTTACAGGAATTTGGCCAGCATATATCCTCTATAGTGTGTCTTTTCAAATTTGTTTTGGGGGATTATTTCCAGGGTCTCACACATATTATTCAAGTGCACTGTCAATGAACTACATTCCCTGTCCAAACATTTTTTTGTACTTCTCTTTCATACATACATAGGAATGTTATGGCTGAATAATATACACTTCTCTTTAACCTTATGAAGACTTGAAAACTTGCTTGCTAAAATGATTGCAGTATTATACAAATCATTGTGCTATGTCGAGTATATCAATTTCTGCATAAATTCATTACTATATTTTGTGTCATCTTTTTATATTATGGTCATACTATTGAGTTTTCTTTTTCTTTTTTATTAGATACTAAAGAGCTTATTTCATATGCTCCTCCTATTAACTACTAATTAATATATGTTCTTTAAGAAATATCTTTTCTGGGAAAATTTTTATATAGAATTAGAAGGTATGAATGTACTTAAGACTCAGGATCATTGTAGCATTAACATTGCAGCATTAACAAATATGTGCCCTCTATCTGTTGGATATGTTTTCATTATTTTGATAGAATTATGAAAGATTATCAGTTGATATTAACCAGTTAATTCTTGATTATCTTTAGACTCTAATGCTTTACATGTCAAATTTTTAGAAAACTTTACTGATCCAATGTCATGAATTTGTACATTTATCTTTTATAGGTTTTTACATCTCACATTTAGTTTCATAATCATTTTTTATTTTAAATTTTTGTATAAGCTTTGAGGTAGTAGTCTAAGATCATTTTAAATCTAGAGAGGCAATAGTGCCATTACACCCACTTAAAATTCTGTTTTTATTTCATAAAATCATGACATCCTCTTCAAAATCTATTGACAATAAAAGTAAGAAATTATTTTTCATAAATCTGTTACATTCTTCTATGTGTCGGTTCTTTCACTATTAAACATGGTAATAAGGTTCAAATCTAGTATGAGGACTCAAGCTACATCATTTTATAAAATTGTTCTGACTGACCTGTACTCCTTGAATTTACATACGATTATATTGAACAGGTGGACCAATATTCTACAGAGATATCTAGATGTTTGATAGTCACTCATATTTTGCACCTTGTGAAAACACAAGACGCCAGATATTATATATAGAAAAATGTCTTTAGAAAATGCTTGAAGCATTTAAAATTAATTTAGGAATGAGTTAAGATATAGTTAACACTATAGCATAATAAAGTTGAATGATAACGACATGAGCTGTACTACAGGGAAGAGTGAGAGGGGATAGAATAGAATGATAGACCACATAGGAGATATGTGTAATTGCTATTGTGTTTCAAAGAACAGAAAGACTTCAGAGAAGAGAAGGAAGAAGATAATCAAAGTATTCTGAATCAAGATTCCTTTTATTCCAACTAATAATGTGGACTAAGATTCAGAGAAGAAGGGAAAAAATAAAATAGAAAATAAAGCATTGTATAGACCTGTTACAATGTAAAGAAATTATAATAGGAATATGATCACTAATTTCCAAAGAAATAAAAGAAAGAATAGATAAACTCTAAAGGCAAAAAGAATGAAGAGAGAAAAGAAGCAAATTAAAACCTATATCAATAACAAACACAAGAGTTGGGAAGTAGAAAAGCAGTGGAAATATTCTAAAAAATAATAAAATAACAATAAAAATTGCTATCATGGATATAATATGGATCATATTTTATCATATATAATTTTGTAAAAAACATACTAGGAATGAAAATTTAAAAGTCATAATTTAAAACAATATTTAAATTATAACTAGACATTATAGTTCAGTGGTAAAAACTTGGCCCAGCATATGTGAAACAGTAGATTGATCACCCAAGCATTACAAAGCACACACACAAAAAAAACCACATACACCTAGAAACAGAAGTTAATGGTCTAGGAAATTTGTTTAACAGGATCCTAGCAGAGAACTTCCCAAACATGCAAAAAGATAGGCCTGTCCAGATACAAGAAGCCTTTAGAACCCCAAATAGACCAGACCAGAATAGGACATCCCACCACCACATAATAATCCACACAGGATCAACTCAGAACAAGGAAAAGATCCTTAAAGCTGTCAAGGAGAAAAGGGTAATCACCAATAAAGGGAAACCAATTAGAATCACCTCAGATTTCTCAGCAGAGACAATCAAAGCAAGAAGAGCCTGGAATGATGAATGCCATGCCCTAAAAACAAACAACTATCAACCAAGAATACTGTACCCAGCTAAACTCTCCTTCATAACTGAAGGCCAAATAAAAACCTTCCATAGCAAAGAAAAATTGAAAAAATACATCTCCACCAAACCAGCCCTACAAAAAATTTTTAAAGATGTCCTACACATAGAAAAAAAACAAGACCACAATAAAGGCCAAGAAACTGCACCCAAACTGAGAATATAGGAACCATAGGAAGAACCCAGTTTTCGCAGCCCCCAAGAAGGTAGATAACATGGCAGGAACTCCCAAATACCTCTCAGTCCTATCTCTTAATGTTAACTGAATGAACTCTTCAATTAAGCGACATAGACTGTCTAGTTGGATTAAAAAACAAGACCCTTCTATCTGCTGCCTGCAGGAGTTACATCTTGCCCGTAAAAAAAAAACACATTTTCAATGTTAAAGGCTTGAACAAAATCTACCAAGCAAACGGACCGCATAAACAGGCGGGAGTTGCAATGCTAATATCAGATAAAATAGACTTCAAATTAAACCTCGTGAGAAGAGATAAAGAAGGTCGCTACATACTAATGAAAGGATCTCTCCTTCAGGAGGATATTACAATTCTAAATATCTATTCGCCAAACAATGGAGCACCCAAATTTATCAAAGAAACACTACTTTCCCTCAAATCCCATATAGATCCAAAGACATTAATTGTTGGGGATTTTAACAAACCACTCTCCCCACTAGATAGATCAACTCGGCAAAAACTCAACAGAGAAACCACAGATATAAACAGCTGCATAGATCAACTAGACTTAACAGACATCTACCGAACATTTCACCCAGCAGCATCAGAATACACGTTTTCCTCAGCAGCACATGGAACGTTTTCTAAAATAGACCACATTTTAAGCCACAAAGCAAACTTGTCTAAATTCAGAAACATTGAAGTTATACCTTGCATTCTCTCTGACCACAAGGGAATAAAATTAGAACTCAACACCAAAAGCCACCAAAGAAAGTCCGGTATCGCATGGAGGCTGAACAACACACTGCTGAATCATGAGTGGGTCATGGAAGAGATTAGAAAGGAAATTCAAATGTTCATGCTATTCAACAAAAATGAACACACAAAATACCAGCTCCTCTGGGACACAGCAAAGGCAGTACTCAGAGGCAAGTTTATAGCTCTGAGCTCCTACATCAACAAATTGGAGAGATCTGAAACTAACAATTTAATGACACATCTAAACCTCCTTGAAAAAGAGCAGCAAGAAAAACCCCAATCCAGTAGATGGAAAGAAATAATCAAAATTAAATCAGAATTAAATGAATTAGAATCCAAAAAAACTATAGAAAGAATCAACAAAACAAAGAGTTGGTTCTTCGAAAAACTTAACAAAATTGACAGACCCTTAGCAAATCTTATCAGAACACACCCAAATTAATAAACTCAGAGATGAGAATGGAAACATCACCACGGAAACAACCAAGATTCAGAACATTATAAGGGGATACTTCTCAAAACTTTATGCTAATAAGTTTGAGAACTTGACAGAAATGGACCTCTTCCTAGCAAATATTGACATGCCAAAACTAAACCAAGATGAGGTAAACTATCTTAACAGGCCCATATCAAGCATTGAAATAGCAACAGCAATGAGAGACCTCCCAGCTAAGAAAAGTCCAGGACTAGATGGTTTTACAGCGGAATTTTACAAGGCCTTCAAAGCAGAGCTCACACCAATTCTCCTCCAACTCTTCAATGAAATTGAAAGAGAAAGCTCACTACCGAACACATTCTATGAAGCCATCATAACCCTCATCCCAAAACCAGGCAGGGACTCATCAAAGAAAGAGAACTATAGACGCATTTCTTTGATGAACATTGATGCAAAACTTCTCAACAAAATTTTGGCCAACCGACTTCAACAATTCATCCAAAAAATCATACACCACGATCAAACAGGATTCATTTCAGGGATGCAAAGCTGGTTCAATATACGCAAATCAATTAATATTATTCATCACATCAACAGGAGCAAGAATAAGAACCACATGGTTATCTCAATAGACGCAGAAAAAGCATTTGACAAGATCCAACACCCCTTTATGATGAAGGTTTTGGAAAAATTAGGAATCCATGGAACATTCCTCAATACAAAAAAGGCTGTATATGACAAACCTACAGCCAGCATTATACTCAATGGTGAAAAACTAAAGCCATTTCCTCTTAACTCAGGAACAAGACAAGGATGCCCACTTTCTCCACTTCTCTTCAATCTAGTATTAGAATGCCTAGCTACAGCAATAAGACAAGATGCAGACATAAAGGGGATCCAATTAGGGAAAAAAGAAATAAAACACTCCCTCTTTGCAGATGACATGATCTTGTATTTAAAGAATCCCATAGACTCCACTCCCAAATTATCCAAGCTGATTCAAAACTTTGGCAAAGTAGCAGGATATAAAATTAACCCCCCAAAATCAATGGCTTTTCTGTATGTCAACAATGAGAAAAGTGTGGCTGAAATTAGGAAAGCAACTCCATTTGTAATAGCCCCACAAAAAATAAAATACCTAGGAATTAACTAAAGAAGTGAAGGACCTCTATGATGAAAACTTTAAAATCTTGAAAAAGGAAATCAACACAGAACTTAAAAAATGGCAAAACCTCCCATGCTCCTGGATTGGAAAGATTAACATCGTGAAAATGGCAATACTTCCCAAGGCTATCTACAAATTCAACGCAATACCTATCCAAATTCCACCCTCATTCTTCAAGGAAATAGAAGAGGCAATCCAAAAATTCATATGGAACAATAAAAGACCCCGAATAGCAAAAACGCTCCTCAACGGAAAGAACACTGCTGGAGGAATATCAATACCAAGTTTCAAACTCTACTATAAAGCCATAGTAATCAAAACAGCTTGGTATTGGCATAAGAACAGACCTCAGGACCAATGGAATAGAATTGAAAACCCAGAAATGAACCTACGGACCTATAGCCATCTCATTTTCAATAAGGGAGCTAAAATAATAGAATGGAAGACAGACAGCCTCTTCAGTAAATGGTGCTGGCAAAACTGGTTAACTACATGTAGAAAACTAAAGCTAGATCCTTATATATCACCCTGCACCAGAATCAACTCCAAATGGATCAAAGACCTTGAACTCAAAGCAGACACTCTGAAAACATTACAGGATGGAATAGGAGAAACCCTGGGTCTCCTTGGCTCAGGCCGAAATTTTCTGAATAGAGACCCGGAAACACAACAAATCAAAGAAAGGTTGGACAAATGGGATTGCATAAGGTTGCAGAGCTTCTGCAGGGCAAATGACATAGCTAGCAAGATCAATAGAAAGCCCTCGGACTGGGAGAAGATCTTTACTAGCCATACAACGGACAAGGGTCTCATATCTAAAATATACTTGGAACTCAAAAAATTAAACCACCCAACAACAAATCCTCAAAGAAACAACTGTTCAATAAGTAAGTGGGTGAAAGACTTAAAGAGAACCTTCTCTGAAGAAGAAAGAAGGATGGCCAATAGACACATGAAGAAATGTTCAACATCCCTAGCCATAAAAGAATTGCAAATCAAAACAACATTGAGATATCACCTCACTCCAGTTAGAACAGCAAAAATCAAGAACTCTAACAACAACAGATGCTGGAGGGGATGTGGACAGAAAGGAACCTTACTTCATTGTTGGTGGGAATGTAAACTTGTTCAACCACTTTGGAAAGCAGTATGGAGGTTCCTCAAAAGACTTCACATAGAACTCGCCTATGACCCAGCAATCCCACTTTTGGGCATTTACCCTAATGTTTACAAAAAAGACCACACTAAAGCTACCAGCACAACTATGTTTATTGCAGCATTATTTACCATAGCTAAGATATGGAACCAACCCAGATGCCCCTCAGTAGATGAATGGATCAAGAAAATGTGGTATATATACACAATGGAATTCTATGCCTCCATCAGAAAGAATGACATTGCCCCATTTGTTAGGAAATGGAAAGGCTTGGAAAAAAATATATTAAGTGAAGTAAGCCAGGCCCAAAGAAACATAGGTCCCATGGTTTCCCTTATTTGCAATATCTAGTATAGGTATGAGTCAAGCGGAAAAAGTCAGAGAATATGATGTTAGGAAAACGAACCCTCAAATATATATTTTAATGTTTTTGTTTCTTTCATGCATGTGTTTCTAACGAATTTATAAGATTATTTCTTTGTTGCTTTGTATGTCCCTCCCCCACAATGTAACCCCCGCTTTCACTATATTTGATGTCAGTATAACATGTGGAGGAGACGGGGACAAACAAGTCGTTTAAGGATTCAGGTGGACCTGTTGCAACAATGAGAAGTACAAAATGTCATGTCAAAACCAGCTTTACAATGTCGGAGTGGGGGGGGAGGGGAGGTTTGGTTGGGTGGGGGGGAGGGGGGAAGGTGGGAAGGGAGGTGAAGGGTAAACAAAGGAGGAGGCTGCAATGCTTGGTAAGAAATGTATGCATTATCCTGCCCATGTAATTGTAACCCCTCTGTACAGTATGTTCTCAAATAAAATAAAATAAAATTAAAAAAAAAAACCACTTACATACACACACACACACACACACACACACACAAACACACACACACACACACACACACACACACACACACACACACACCACATACACACATTTGGAATACTGATATTATCATATTTGCAGAGTAAATTATCACAAATAGTAAAAGTTGGTTAATATATTGAATCATAATATTTCTTGTAGTATTTAAAATTCAGTAGAAATAAAATAGTCACAATATACTTGGATTCTTATAGATTAAGTAAATTAAAAATTGAGAAATAGAAGACATGAGAAACTTTACAGAGTATTAAACAATAAACATTTTGAAACATGTATCCTTTTATTTTTACAAAAGATTGATGTTATTGGAATTTTAACTCAAGATTTAGAATATGATAACCCGGTGCTCTATATCGTGCTAGGGATGGCTAAATCTCTATTCATTTCACTCTGGATATATTTTGAGGGGTCCTGTCGTGGGGCCTGAATTCAGGGCCTTTGCGCTGTCCCTCAGCTCTTCAGCTTAAGGCTAGTGTTCTACCACCAGCGCCATTTCCACCTTCTTTCTTTTTGCTTATGTGGTGCTGAGGAATCGATCCCAGGGCTTCATGCATGCAAGTCAAGCACTCTACCACTGAGACACCTTCGCAGCCCCACTTTGGATATTTTTGTACTAAGGTCTCATAGTTTCTCAGGCTCTCCCTATTTACAAACCCTACTTACAGTTCCTACCATAGCTAGAAAATGGAAGCCTCACATCACCATGCCCAGTTTTAACTTCTTTTTTTAATTCAAGTACAAATATTTACAAAAAAGTGCTTTCTTAATAAAGTTTGTGCTTATTGAAAAAAATAACTGGAAAAATATGTTTAGAACTTTAAGAAAATAAATTTATTTAAATTCACCAACCATATAACAATTAAGAAAATAATCTCAGAAATTCATCTTAAATATTTTTATTTATTTTTAATTTTATTTTTTATTATTTGTGAACATACTGTACAGAAGGCTTACAATTACATGAGCAAGAATATGAGTACATTTCTTATCAAGCATTGCAGCCTCCTCCTTTGTTTACCCTTCACATATCTTCCCAGCCTTCCCCCTCCCCCCACCGCGCACAAAAGTTGTAAAGTTCGTTTCCTACATGACAACTTGTACTTCTCACTGTTGCAATGGGTCCACCTGTATCCTTAAACGACTTGTTTTCTCCATCTCCTCTACAAATTATACCGACATCAAATATAGTGAAAGCATGGGGGAGGGACATACAAAGCATCACAGAAATAATCTTATAAATGCATTAGAAACAATCGCATGAAAGAAAATTACTTTTAAATACATATCTAAGGGTTCATTTTCCTAACATCACATTGTCTGATCTTTTCTTCTTGACTCACACATATACTAGATATTGCAAATAAGGGAAACCATGGGACCTATGTTTCTTTGGGCTTGGCTTACTTCACTTAATATATTTTTTTCCAAGCCTTTCCATTTTCTAACATATGGGGCAACGTCATTCTTTCTGATGGAGGCATAGAATTCCATTGTGTATATATACCACATTTTCTTGATCCATTCATCTACTGAGGGGCATCTGGGTTGGTTCCATATCTTAGCTATGGTAAATAATGCTGCAATAAACATAGTTGTGCTGGTAGCTTTAGTGTGGTCTTGTTTGTAAACATTTGGGTAAATGCCCAAAAGTGGGATTGCTGGGTCATAGGGGAGTTCTATGTGAAGTCTTTTGAGGAACCTCCATACTGTGGTTCAGCAAGTTTACACTCCCACCAACAATGAAGTAAGGTTCCCTTCTGTCCACATCCCCTCCCGCATCTGTTGTTGTTAGAGTTCTTGATTTTTACCATACTAACTGGGTTGAGGTGGCATCTTAATGTTGTTTTGATTTGCATTTCTTTTATGGCTAGGGAGGCTGAGCATTTCTTCAAGTGTCTATTGGCCATCCTTCTTTCTTCTTCAGAGAAGTTTCTCTTTAAGCATTTCACCCAATTATTTATTGGGCAGTGGTTTCTTTGAGGATTTGTTGTTGAGGGATTAAATTTTTTAAGTTCGAAGTATATTTTAGATATGAGACCCTTGTCCGTTGTATGGTTAGTGAAGATCTTCTCCCAATCAGTGGACTTTCTATTGATCTTGCTAGCTATGTCCTTTGCCATACAGAAGCTTTGCAACTTCATGCAATCCCATTTGTCCAACTTTTCTTTGATTTGTTGTGTTTCTGGGTCTCTATTAAGAAAATTTCGGCCTGAGCCAAGGAGACCTAGGGTTTCTCCTATTCCATCCTGTAATGTTTTCAGAGTGTCTGCTTTGACTCCGAGGTCTTTGATCCATTCGAAGTTGATTCTTTTGCAGGGTGATATATAAGGATCTAGCTTTAGTTTTCTACATGTAGTTAACCAATTGTGCCAGCACCATTTACTGAAGAGGCTGTCTTTCTTCTATTCTATGTTTTTAGGTCCCTTATCAAAGATTAGATTGCTATAGGTCTGTAGGTTCATTTCTGGGTTTTCAATTCTATTCCATTGGTCCTGAGGTCTGTTCTTATGCCAATACCAAGCTGTTTATATTACTATGAATTTATAGTACAGTTTGAAATTTGGTATTGATATTCCTCCAGCAGTGTTCTTTCCGTTGAGGGGCGTTTTTGCTAATCGGGGTCTTTTATTGTTCCATATGAATTTTTGGATTGCCTCTTCTATTTCCTTGAAGAATGAGGTTGGAATTTTGATAGGTATTGCATTGAATTTAGATGGTTATCTCAATAGATGCAGAAAAAGCATTCGACAACATCCAACACCCCTTTATGATGAAGGTTTTGGAAAAATTAGGAATCCATGGAACATTCCTCAATACAATAAAGGCTGTATATGACAAACCTACAGTCAGCATTATACTTAATGGTGAAAAACTAAAGCCATTTCCTGTTAACTCAGGAACAAGACAAGGAGGTCTACTCTCTCCACTTCTCTTCAATCTAGTATTAGAATGCCTAGTCACAGCAATAAGACAAGATGCAAACATAAAGGTGATCCAAATAGGGAAAGAAGAAATAAAACTCTCCCTCTTTGCAGATGACATGATCTTGTATTTAAAGAATCCCATAGACTCCACTCCCAAATTTCTCAAGCTGATTCAAAACTTTGGCAATGTAGCAGGGTATAAAATTTTCCCCTCCAAATCAATGGCTTTTCTGTATGCCAACAATGACAAAACTATGACTGAAATTAGGAAAGCAACTCCATTTGTAATAGCCCCACAAAAATAAAATGCCTAGGAATTAACTTAACCAAAGAAGTGAAGGAACTTTATGATGAAAATTTTAAAATCTTGAAAAAGGAAATCAAAACAGAACTTAGAAAATGGCAAAACCTCCCATGCTCCTGGATTGGAAATATTAACATCATGAAAATGGCAATACATTAAATATTTTTAAAGCAACATATATGTATCTGAATAATTTACATGTGTAAAAATCATGCAAAATTAAATTAACTAATCCTACAACTCTGAAAAAAGAATTAACCAAAAAAAAATAAAGTTCAAAATTTGAAATTTAGAAAATAAAATGAAATGTACTCTTTAGTTGACTTAAGTTACTGTAAACCCACCGTATATCAATTTTATAATAAAAAATGCATGAATAAAGAAAGCAAAAGTACCGGTTGATCAATAGCAACACCAAAAGCATCAGTAGTTGTTTGAGTGTACAAAAAAAAATTGATGAAGTGGATAACAATGTTCTTTCCATAAAAAATGTACTCATTACCTTACTTATGTAACTGTAACCCCCCTGTACATTACCTTTACAATGAAATTAAATTGAAATTAAAAATAAAAAAATAATATACCAATTAAGAATTCTTAGAAGCCATTGGTTAAAAACCTTGTAAAAAACTGCCCCAAGAACCCAAGGAATATACTTTGATGATACTATTTGAATACTTAAACTTCAGCAGAGAAGCCAAAATTTAAAAAACTGTTACAAAGTAAAATAACAAATCAGAATTTATTACTATAATAATCATCAGATAAATTTTTAGTGGTAGTGAAATATGTAAGTTATGAGGTAATTTGCCATTTGTTTTCACTTAATACATGAGAAAAAATTTTCTAGGTCTTTTAAAATATATCATAAGTTAATGAAGAAACTATTCTTTCACATCAGATAAAGATTATATTAGAGCAAAGAACAGATTGTAATACGTTTTTGGACGTTAATATATATACCTATTTTGGTTGTGGGCAATTATGGGGATTTCAACTTGGGCTATTTTTCTTGCTAGGCTGGCGTCATATCAGTGGTTAATTTTAGGATATGGGTTCCTTTTCCACAAGAACATGCTCCTGATCTGTCCTTTTAGCCTTCCCATCATTAATGGCATCAGAGTTGCACACCAACTTTCTAGCTTCCTACCTTGGCTGGCGTTGATCCTGCAGTCCTTCCAATCTTAGTCTCTAGATAGTGCAGGATGGTGGAAATGATCCAATGCACCCAGCTATAGATTGAGAAGGAAGTCCACTAAAATTTGGCCTGGTTTCTGTTTAAGTAGTTAAGAGTACAGATTGGAGCCCCTGCTGCCAAGCAGTAATAGTATTTTTAAAGCAATTAGACGTATTATAACTTAGGCTTGTGATTACCCCAGGAAAGATTAAAAGAGCAATGAACCATAGAGGACAAGAAGAATTTAACTAGCGACTCAGAGGCTGAATCAGCTTAGCTAGGTGCTCAGGAGGCTGAGTTCTAAAGACCACTGTTCAAAATGGTAGACCACTATCCTTGGGCACACAAGTTTAGGGATAGTGCCCAGGCACTATCAAGCCTCAGGAATGATGAATGTATGCATGAGCACATGCACATGCACGTGTGTGTACAGGCATATGTACACACACACACACACACACACACACATACAAATGAGTATATCAATGCAGAGTTCTTTATATTTTTTACCTTGCTGTACTTTCCCTGTATTAGTTCACCAATTGACAAAATCAGCTAAGCACCTATTTACATACAACTCATCATGTTTCTCTAAAGTCTACTCTCTTTTTGGAAGCCTGATTTAATTTGACCCAAAAGTAAATTATGCAGGAGGTCAGTTCATCTCCCTCAAGTCTATAGTGTTAGGAGATTGTTTAAGTTCTTCCAAGCAATATGATTTTGTGAAATCCTGCATCAAGCAGCATATTTCTTTCACGAGAAGGGAAGCCTCTATCAAACAATAAGTAATAGATTTTTCTCCTCCTGGCAAGCATCTGTAGTTTTATTAACTTCATATAATTCATGATCTGTCTGTTTATGCCGAAGATGGCTGTGAAATAAAAAGACCCTTCTCAGCACTTAGCATTCGTATGCCATTCATAGATATGAAGGTGTTTAAATATTTCTTAAATTGCTTTGGACTAAATAATGTTCACCTTGACTATCTTGAGAAAGAAGAATTTGTTTCTCAGCACTTTAGGTAAGAACGTGAGTGAAAGAAAAGGAAAAGTGAGGAATAAGTCAACACATACTTCAAATGAAAAAAAACAACCCAAGAAAACACGAATTAATTCAGTATTCAAGAACCTGGAGGAAATGCAACAATTTTTTAAAAATCAGGTATGATAAGCTTATGAAAATCCTGACTATATGGTAGTCTACTCTTGTGAGGCTAGTGGATAAAGCCCAGACTGGACAGAAAGATCTATACACTATGCCAGGCACCTGTTATTCTAATTTTCAGGAAGAATAACATCAAATAGACTGCGCCCATGATCATACACAAGTAGGAAGCTAGATTCTATCTGAAACTTAATCAGGATAATTTAGGGCTGGGGGCATGTGGCACTGTGTCTCAAGTGGTAGAGCGCTAGCCTTGAGCTGAAGAGCTGAGGGACAGCACCCAGGCCCAGAGTTCAAGCCCCACGACCGGACCTCCCCCCAAAAAAACAAGGTGATGGCTTTTCAAGTACTTATATATCAACTGAGTTACCTTTGTGGAGCTAATGGATTCAATATAAGCCTTGCATAAGAGCTACTTCTAAATTTCTGCAGCTTAAAATTTCCCAAATGAGGTCTTAGTGGCACGAATGTCTACCTGACCCTTTACCCTTCTTCCGTGTAGGAATAGACCAACCAGAATATTTTACCCTGACAGCATAGATTGTCTTACTGGAACAAAACTAAAATGTTGCAAGGGATCATAGAGAGATGAACAGTTCAGACAGAACTGTTCAGACTAGAAGGTATTTTATCAAAATGTAATTGTTTATTATACCTACCATTTCAAAAGTAGCTAAAGTCAAGAAGATGAAATAATTGTTCATATGTATGATTACCTAGTGTCCTGGCCTGTCTACCATCCAACCAGGCAAGAACTCAGACTACTGACTTTCTATCATCAAATATTTCCATAGCTCCAGGAGAAGTCCATATGTTTCTCCTCGATATTAGGTCTTAAATTGGTAATCTTTAATTACTGTTTTTCCTCTTGCCTCTGGACTGTACATATAGAAATGGTAAAGCATTAGGTCTAACTCTACCAAACACTGAGGTAGAGATAATGAAATAATACTTTAAAACAGAGTTGTTTTTGATAACCTAACCATAACAGAACAATGCAAAACATTTTCTTATATTATATATAGTTATATATTTTATATTTATATGTGAATCTTATACAGTGAATCTTACTAAAATTAATTGATAATTTGACAAATAACTTGATATTTATGTCAATAAATAGATTGGAATATAAATAAATAGGTTTAGAATATATATTAGGATATAAAAAGTATCAATGCAATATCTTCGGTATAAACTTGTGATACGTTCTAAGTGTTCTTGGTCTTTAAGAATTCACATGGTAAAAACTTTGTTGTTTTCCTCTAATCTATAAGGGATTTTACTCTGCTTCTCTCTTTATTGTTTTAACTCCCTGGTCCCAAACTCTTTTTCTCCATATTTCTGAAGCATTCCTACTGATTATACCCAAATTTTGCTGACATGATGTCTAAAAGGTATTGTTCTTCTGCAGGTCCCACAGGTCCTAGGATCACAGGTCCCAGTTATCCGCATCACCAGATAACAAGGGTAAGAATTCTCACCTAAGCCCATGCAACATGCCAACAAAAAGTAATTGAAAGCCCATCTCAATTTATCATTTCCTATAATATTTCAGGGCCCCAATTCCTTAAGACACAAAAAGTAGCAGTAAGCAACTGTGAAGTGCAAGGCAACTTAAAATGAAAGATGATATCAAAAAAACTGAGAAAAAGTACAGTAATTCAAAATTTCAATTTACAAATGACCAGCCCATATGAGTAAAAAGATCACAAATGTCACAAGATTATTTTTAATACCCCTCCCCTAATGATTAATGAAAAATTTCAGTCCAGAGTAAGTAGGCCAAAAAATATTTCCTGGAATGATAGATCAATAATTGGTCTACCAAGGCTAGGTAAACGACTTAGAAGTCAAATATAATTCAGTAAAACATTAATTGAGAAGATCATTAGTGCTTCAAAACATTGGTACTTCAGTAAAACTTGGTTCTGCAGTATAAAAAAGTTGTCATTCTCAAAACAATGATAACATACATTTAATCTCCTGAAAGTATATTACTTTTCAAATAAACTTTTTAAAATCGTACACCAAAATAACATTTGACAAGTAGATGATACTTAGTGACATTACAAGTTTTTCATGTGTAGGGAGCAAATTACAATGGAGTTGATTTGTTTACCCAGCACTAATGCCAAACAGGTTCAACCATTCATTAAAGTGTAGAAATAATACCCCACACCATTTGTCTTGTTCAGTAGGTGCCTTCCAGAAATGTGTTAAATAGATCAGCCACCCATATTTCAAACCCAAACATCAGTTAATAAAATAAATTTCATCACATAAGGTACATTTCAAAAAGTCAAGAATAGTTGCCTTATCATATGGTGTTTTATGTGTTTCCCTCTCTGTCTAACATAGTAAAAAATATGATTTTAAATCTTCAATATGGGTACTCATCAAAGATGTGGCAAACATAAAATCTGTCTTGTATTTTCATCATATTCCTCTATAGTAGTAAATTGTAGTTTTCTCCTTTTTGCAAAACTTGTAGGTAGTAGAAAATATTATCCCATGTTAAAAAAAAATAATCACAAACAATTGTACAAATCCATTTATAAAAACTGGTAGTTAGGAATACATTCTAAGCCATTTTTAAACTTTCTTGTTGACTAAAGATTAATCTTCCAAATGGAGGAGAATTAAATCATGTCTAGGTGCTTCACGTCTCCAGTCTTGCAAATTGTTATTGCAGATGAATGAATTTTGGAAATATAAGCTGACATCAGTTCAAGTATATGCAGGATTGAAACTCCATGGAATGTATATAAACCTTTCAAAGTATTAACAGACAGTTTAACAGAATGACTATCAGGAAGTTGAAACCAGAGAGGAATAATTGTAAACATATAGAATGAATGAAAAATAGAACAAGAGAAAGTCAAGCTAGAATACTCAATGTACACATATGATAAAGGAAGTAGTAAATCTGAAATAAATCTTGGAGAAGAAGTTGATTGAGAATGATAGAAGGAGTGACTCTGATCCAGGAGCATTTGACAATTAGATGGACATATTTAATTGTAACACACTTGCACAAACTTCTGAAATTCAGTTAAAAAACACAACAACAAACAAAAACACACAAAAATCACAACCAAACAGCAATCTCTAGAGAGTATGAATATGACCTCTCAAAATTTTAAACAGTTAATGAAAGGCAGTCTTGGGAAAAGCAAATGAAGCTGTTCAAAAGGGCAGTTTGGGGTAGGGGAGAATTTTGAACAGATTTAAATAGATTGTCTAAGGTTATAAATCACCTATATCTGCTGCAAATATTTTCTTCTGTGAGTTTTCTTTGTCTGAACTGAATACTCCAGTCCTGAGACACTCTTGATAGCTTGTGAAGATAGAATGGAAGAAACAAGACCAAGAACCCATTATTCCAATGTAGACAAAACAGTCCTCTATGTTTTCTCTCATCTCTTTTCACTACTCTTTTTTCATACTTTTAAGTCATGTGATTTTGAATTTTATCTTTCCTTCTTTGTTCTGGCAAGTAATTGATCAATGTAATTCACTAAATATTAGTTGCCATTTTTTTTCCTATCATGCTGTTTACTTGTCCAAGCAAGTCCATTAAACTTCACACTTGTATTTGGTTGCCACGAAAACCCAACATCTATGTTAATGAGGACAAACTTTAATGTAAAACTTTGTCTCCAAAACCCAGTCCAAGAAGCTGACATCACAAATATTTAGCTATTCGTTTTTCTTGTTTCTTTTACCTTTAAAGTCTTCCTGTGTCTAAAGTTCCCACAAAAATAAGTCCTCCACCAATTTTTGGTTCAATCTCTTCTAAACTCAAAGGTATATTTTGCTAACAAGATGCTTAGAGGAAACCAAAGTACCCTCCACTTTTATCTTCTCTCTTAATACTCTCCTTAGATACCATATCAGGAACAGTGAAGTTATTCTTTGTAAAATTATTTCAAATTATTTTTCTCTTGGTCTTGCATTTGCTCAACAAGGTGCATGAAGAAGACCAGACTTAAATCACCCATACCTTGTATGGCAGTGTCTCTAACAATGGACAATACTTCTTCGTCCTACTTCGATGTCCTCTTAGCTCTTGCCTGAATTCCAATTAATCACAGCTTCTTTACTTCAAGTCTAGTGAAGCTAAAGGACTGTAAGGCCTACCCCACTGCTACATCTTCATGGTTTCTCTTTTTAAACTCTTTTATTTGGATGTGGAATTTATTTTCATGTCTTCATTCAGTCTGTTCTGAATTGTAGTGAGCCAGATAGGCTCTGTAAAATCACTTTAGGTACTAAAAATATTAACACAAATATCAAAAAGTTTTGACCTCCCTCCACTGCTGAATATTAACAAAAATATCAAAAAGTTTTGGCCTCCCTCCCTCCACTGCTGAAGCCAAGATGCTTAGCTAGGGCTTCTAAGAACGCCTTTTCTTACCTTTTCAATTTGCTCAATTCTTTTTTTTTTAGAGGGGGGTGTCTCGTCGGGGGTCCTGAACTCTGGGCCTGGGCACTGTCCCTCAGCTCTTCAGCTCAAGGCTAGTATTCTAGCCAGTGCACCACTTCCAGCTTTTTTTTCTTTTTGCTTATATGGTGCTGAGGAATCGAACCCAGGACCTCATGCATGCAAGGGTAGCACTCTACCACTGGGCTACCTTCCCAGCCCTGCTCAATTCTTTTCTGATCCCAAAACTTTTTGGCTTATGTAATAAGAGAAGGCTTCACTACCTCATGTTAATAAGGATATTATATTTTGTGAGCTACTTAGAAATGTGAAATCATTGGTTTGAAGTATCCAATCTGATGTTTTTCTGTGTTTCACTGCTTCAGGAGCAAAGACATTGTTGAATTTTTAAGACATTTCTCCCTAAATATTTTGACCCAAATTATCTTTTTCAGAGAATTACTGTTTGGTAATCAAAGGTCAATTCACAAATTTTGATGTCTTATTTTTTTTTGAGAACTTTGAATTTAAATTCCACTAGAACCTTGTTTCACACAGTGAGAGTGTATTTCCTGGGTAAGGACAATTCTCAAGGGAACCTACAGTATTTATAGCAAGGTTTTTGAAGTTTGTTTGTTTAGAGTGAAAATGAACCATCTTCACCCACATTGCTCCCTCTCAGCTTATTCTCCATGGATTTCTTTGCATGAAAGCCTATTTTCCCAGACAATTTTAAATTTTCTTAATAGGCTAAGTTATTAAAACGTTTGAACAATTAAACTTTATATGTCATATTTTTTCCTTTTTTCTTTTGAAAATACTGTACAGAGGGGTTACAGTTACATGGGAAAGATAATGAGTACATTTCTTATCAAGCATTGCAGCCTCCTCCTTTGTTTCCCCTTCCCATCCCTTCCCATCGTCCCCCTGGCCCCCACCAAATACTCCTTCCTCTCCCCCTCTCCCCCCCCCCCCCCGCACCAAAGTTCTTGAAAGAATATTCTGGGCCAATAGAATGCCGGAATCATTTGTGAATTTGCAATTAAACCATATACATAAAAAGAATTTTGTACTATCCTATAGAATATGATATTACAAACAAAACCAAAATTTTATTTTAAATCTAAATTCTAATTTATCAAGATCTTCAAAGTCTTACAGACGAAATTTGCTATTTCTCCAGGCTAAAACTTTTGTAATACTTCATCATTTCTTTTGAATCCAACAGAATGATGATTACTTACTTTTTCAAATTTTGGGTGGGAATCATGAGCCATTTTGCATCTGGGAATGTTCAATAATGAAGAGAGCATTTTTTTTTAATTTTATTTTATTTTATTTGAGAACATACTGTACAGAGGGGTTACAATTACATGGTCAGGATAATACATACATTTCTTACCAAGCATTGCAGCCTCCTCCTTTGTTTACCCTTCACCTCCCTTCCCAGTCTCCCCCCTCCCCCCCACCCAATCATACCCCCCTTCCCCCCTCCGACATTGTAAAGCTGGTTTTGACATGACATTTTGTACTTCTCATTGTTGCAACAGGTCCACCTGAATCCTTAAACGACTTGTTTGTCCCCATCTCCTCCACATGTTATACTGACATCAAATATAGTGAAAGCAGGGGTTACACTGTGGGGGAGGGACATACAAAGCAACCAAGAAATAATCTTATAAATGCGTTAGAAACACATGCATGAAAGAAACAAAAACATTAAAATACATATTTGAGGGCTCGTTTTCCTAACATCACATTCTCTGACTTTTTCCGCTTGACTCATACCTATACTAGATATTGCAAATAAGGGAAACCATGGGACCTATGTTTCTTTGGGCCTGGCTTACTTCACTTAATATAATTTTTTTCCAAGCCTTTCCATTTCCTAACAAATGGGGCAATGTCATTCTTTCTGATGGAGGCATAGAATTCCATTGTGTATATATACCACATTTTCTTGATCCATTCATCTACTGAGGGGCATCTGGGTTGGTTCCATATCTTAGCTATGGTAAATAATGCTGCAATAAACCTAGTTTTCCGGCTAGCTTTAGTGTGGTCTTTTTTGTAAACATTAGGGTAAATACCCAAAAGTGGGATTGCTGGGTCATAGGGGAGCTCTGTGTGGAGTCTTTTGAGGAACCTCCATACTGCTTTCCAAAGTGGTTGAACAAGTTTACATTCCCACCAACAATGAAGTAAGGTTCCTTTCTGTCCACATCCCCTCCAGCATCTGTTGTTGTTAGAGTTCTTGATTTTTGCTGTTCTAACTGGAGTGAGGTGATATCTCAATGTTGTTTTGATTTGCATTTCTTTTATGGCTAGGGATGTTGAACATTTCTTCATGTGTCTATTGGTCATCCATCTTTCTTCTTCAGAGAAGCTTCTCTTTAAGTCTTTCACCCACTTACTTATTGGGCAGTTGTTTCTTTGAGGATTTGTTGTTGGGTGGTTTAATTTTTTGAGTTCCAAGTATATTTTAGATATGAGACCCTTGTCCGTTGTATGGCTAGTAAAGATCTTCTCCCAGTCCGTGGGCTTTCTATTGATCTTGCTAGCTATGTCATTTGCCCTGCAGAAGCTCTGCAACCTTATACAATCCCATTTGTCCAACCTTTCTTTGATTTGTTGTGTTTCCGGGTCTCTATTCAGAAAATTTCGGCCTGAGCCAAGGAGACCCAGGGTTTCTCCTATTCCATCCTGTAATGTTTTCAGAGTGTCTGCTTTGAGTTCAAGGTCTTTGATCCATTTGGAGTTGATTCTGGTGCAGGGTGATATATAAGGATCTAGCTTTAGTTTTCTACATGTAGTTAACCAGTTTTGCCAGCACCATTTACTGAAGAGGCTGTCTGTCTTCCATTCTATTGTTTTAGCTCCCTTATCGAAGATTAGATGGCTATAGGTCTGTAGGTTCATTTCTGGGTTTTCAATTCTATTCCATTGGTCCTGAGGTCTGTTCTTATGCCAATACCAAGCTGTTTTGATTACTATGGCTTTATAGTAGAGTTTGAAATTTGGTATTGATATTCCTTTAGCCGTGTTCTTTCCGTTGAGGAGCGTTTTTGCTATTCGGGGTCTTTTATTGTTCCATATGAATTTTTGGATTGCCTCTTCTATTTCCTTGAAGAATGAGGGTGGAATTTGGATAGGTATTTGCGTTGAATTTGTAGATAGCCTTGGGAAGTATTGCCATTTTCACGATGTTAATCTTTCCAATCCAGGAGCATGGGAGGTTTTGCCATTTTTTAAGTTCTGTGTTGATTTCCTTTTTCAAGATTTTAAAGTTTTCATCATAGAGGTCCTTCACTTCTTTAGTTAAGTTAATTCCTAGGTATTTTATTTTTTGTGGGGCTATTACAAATGGAGTTGCTTTCCTAACTTCAGCCACACTTTTCTCATTGTTGGCATACAGAAAAGCCATTGATTTTTGGGGGTTAATTTTATAACCTGCTACTTTGCCAAAGATTTGAATCAGCTTGGATAATTTGGGAGTGGAGTCTATGGGATTCTTTAAATACAAGATCATGTCATCTGCAAAGAGGGAGAGATTCATTGCTTTTTTCCCTATTTGGATCCCCTTTATGTCTGCATCTTGTCTTATTGCTGTAGCTAGGCATTCTAATACTAGATTGAAGAGAAGTGGAGAGAGTGGGCATCCTTGTCTTGTTCCTGAGTTAAGAGGAAATGGCTTTAGTTTTTCACCATTGAGTATAATGCTGGCTGTAGGTTTGTCATATACAGCCTTTATTGTATTGAGGAATGTTCCATGGATTCCTAATTTTTCCAAAACCTTCATCAGGAAGGGGTGTTGGATCTTGTCGAATGCTTTTTCTGCATCTATTGAGATAACCATGTGGTTCTTATTCTTGCTCCTGTTGATGTGATGAATAATATTAATTGATTTGTGTATATTGAACCAGCTTTGCATCCCTGAAATGAATCCTGTTTGATCGTGGTGTATGATTTTTTGGATGAATTGTTGAAGTCGGTTGGCCAAAATTTTGTTGAGAAGTTTTGCATCAATGTTCATCAAAGAAATGCGTCTATAGTTCTCTTTCTTTGATGAGTCCCTGCCTGGTTTTGGGATGAGGGTTATGATGGCTTCATAGAATGTTTTCGGTAGTGAGCTTTCTCTTTCAATTTCATTGAAGAGTTGGAGGAGAATTGGTGTGAGCTCTGCTTTGAAGGCCTTGTAAAATTCCGCTGTAAAACCATCTAGTCCTGGACTTTTCTTAGCTGGGAGGTCTCTCATTGCTGTTGCTATTTCAATGCTTGATATGGGCCTGTTAAGATAGTTTACCTCATCTTGGTTTAGTTTTGGCATGTCAATATTTGCTAGGAAGAGGTCCATTTCTGTCAAGTTCTCAAACTTATTAGCATAAAGTTTTGAGAAGTATTCCCTTATAATGTTCTGAATCTTGGTTGTTTCCGTGGTGATGTTTCCATTCTCATCTCTGAGTTTATTAATTTGGGTGTGTTCTCTTCTTTTTCTGATAAGATTTGCTAAGGGTCTGTCAATTTTGTTAAGTTTTTCGAAGAACCAACTCTTTGTTTTGTTGATTCTTTCTATAGTTTTTTTGGATTCTAATTCATTTAATTCTGATTTAATTTTGATTATTTCTTTCCATCTACTGGATTGGGGTTTTTCTTGCTGCTCTTTTTCAAGGAGGTTTAGATGTGTCATTAAATTGTTAGTTTCAGATCTCTCCAATTTGTTGATGTAGGAGCTCAGAGCTATAAACTTGCCTCTGAGTACTGCCTTTGCTGTGTCCCAGAGGAGCTGGTATTTTGTGTGTTCATTTTTGTTGAATAGCATGAACATTTGAATTTCCTTTCTAATCTCTTCCATGACCCACTCATGATTCAGCAGTGTGTTGTTCAGCCTCCATGCGATACCGGACTTTCTTTGGTGGCTTTTGGTGTTGAGTTCTAATTTTATTCCCTTGTGGTCAGAGAGAATGCAAGGTATAACTTCAATGTTTCTGAATTTAGACAAGTTTGCTTTGTGGCTTAAAATGTGGTCTATTTTAGAAAACGTTCCATGTGCTGCTGAGGAAAACGTGTATTCTGATGCTGCTGGGTGAAATGTTCGGTAGATGTCTGTTAAGTCTAGTTGATCTATGCAGCTGTTTATATCTGTGGTTTCTCTGTTGACTTTTTGCCGAGTTGATCTATCTAGTGGGGAGAGTGGTGTGTTAAAATCCCCAACAATTAATGTCTTTGGATCTATATGGGATTTGAGGGAAAGTAGTGTTTCTTTGATAAATTTGGGTGCTCCATTGTTTGGCGAATAGATATTTAGAATTGTAATATCCTCCTGAAGGAGAGATCCTTTCATTAGTATGTAGCGACCTTCTTTATCTCTTCTCACGAATTTTAATTTGAAGTCTATTTTATCTGATATTAGGATTGCAACTCCCGCCTGTTTATGCGGTCTGTTTGCTTGGTAGATTTTGTTCAAGCCTTTAACATTGAAAATGTGTTTGTTTTTACGGGCAAGATGTAACTCCTGCAGGCAACAGATAGAAGGGTCTTGTTTTTTAATCCAACTAGACAGTCTATGTCGCTTAATTGGAGAGTTCAGTCCGTTAACATTAAGAGATAGGACTGAGAGGTATTTGGGAGTTCCTGCCATTTTATCTACTTCTTGGGGGCTGCGAAAACTGGGTTCTTCCTATGGTTCTTGGATTCTCAGTTTGGGTGCAGTTTCTTGGCCTTTATTGCGGTCTTGTTGGTTTTCTATGTGTAGGACATCTTTAAGAATCTTTTGTAGGGTTGGTTTGGTGGAGATGTATTGTTTCAATTTTTCTTTGCTATGGAAGGTTTTTATTTGGCCTTCAGTTATAAAGGAGAGTTTAGCTGGGTACACTATTCTTGGTTGATAGTTGTTTGTTTTTAGGGCATGGCATACATCATTCCAGGCTCTTCTTGCTTTGATTGTCTCTGCTGAGAAATCTGAGGTGATTCTAATTGGTTTCCCTTTATAAGTGATTACCCTTTTCTCTCTGACAGCTTTAAGGATCTTTTCCTTGTTCTGAGTTGATCCCGTGTGGATTATAATGTGGTGGTGGGATGTCCTATTCTGGTCTCGTCTATTTGGGGTTCTAAAGGTTCTTGTATCTGGACAGGTCTATCTTTTTGCATGTTTGGGAAGTTCTCTGCTAGGATCCTGTTAAACAAATTTCCTAGACCATTAACTTCTGTTCCTAGATGCTCCTCTACACCCATTATCCTTAGATTAGGCCTTCTGATGGTGTCTTCCAGGTGTTGGATAGATCTATCATATTTCTTGGACTTGTCTTGGATGGTTGTATGTTCTTTCTCTATAATATCTAGGCTGTCTTCAATCCCTGAGATTCGATCTTCTGCATGGTCTAACCTGCTGTCAAGACTCTCTACTTTGTTTTTTATCTCTTTTCCTTCTAGTTGGTCAGCTTTGATGGCTTCAAGTTCTTTGTTGAAGCTCTGTTTTAGGTCTTGTATGAATTTCTTTACTTCCTTAATTTGGTGTTCAGTGTTTGTCCTCAAATCGCTTAGTTGATTGGTTATGGTTTCTTTGGGCTCCCATTCCTTCTGTTCGGTTCCATTCAGCATTCCCTTTGTGGTCTCCCTGACTTCCTTCAGCTCTTTGTTAATGGATTCCATGAATGCCTTTAGTGATCTTTGTGTGTTCTCTACCTGGTCTCTCAATTCATGTATTACTCTTTGATTAGCTTCCTCCCATTCGTGGGATTCCTGCAGATCTCTTTGAGTGTTCTCAGCCTGCTCACGCCATTCCTCCTTTCTCTTTGAGTATTCTCAAGTTGTTCACGCAAATCCTGTATCAGTTTTTGAGTAGCTTCCTCACGCTTATGATATTCCTGTATAAACTTCTGGGATGCCTCCTCTCTCTCCTTATCACGCTCATACAGAGTCCTTTGTACGTTGTCAAACTTTTCATTTATCACGTTTGCCACCAGTGTTTGTAGAGCTGTTTGGGAACTCTCCTCTGGATTATTCATTATCTCTTCTAACCCCTGATTATCAAGATTGGGAATTGAGATACCCGAATTTGCCATTTTTCTTGTGTTTTTCCGGCTTACTCTGCCCATTTGAGATGAAGATAGCACCAGTTTTGTGCTAGAACACTATCTTAAGGCAACCATGAACCAAAGTTTGCATTTGTACAGTTAATAGTCTACAGATACAATCTAGTTCAACAGATACATCTATTCGACATCAAACAACTATATGTTAAAGGGCTTCGAACCGCAGAGAAGAATTTGGAAAACCAGAAATTATTAGGGTTAGGGAGAGATGTGGGTAAAAAATAGGAGAAGATTGGTGTGGGGAGGCACAGGGAGAGTTAACTATGTCCTAATCACAATGCAGGAAATAGGTTGGGTAGGATGCAAGTAGAGAGAGAGAGAAAAAGAAGAAAGGGAAAGAGGAATGAAAAGAGACTAGAAAAAAAAAGAAACGTAAAAATTAATGTTATTTTAGAGATTAAAAGACCATCTATTTATAGAGGAATATGAATATGTTGAGAGAAAGGGAAGGACATAGAGGAGATGTGAAAAAATTTAAAAAATGCTCAAAATATTATATAGGTATAAAGAGGTAGTACTGCTATTAATGAATTTAAGTCTCAGAGGTTTTGAATTGAGTAATATGTTTGTGGATTAAGTGTGTACACAATGGGGGATAGGGTCTACTGGTTAACTACGGGTTTATCTGAGGATGTGCAGGACAAGAGTTAAGTCATATAAAGAAGAACAAAGAGGAAAAGATGGAAAGGATAGGAGAGTGAGAAGAAAAGATCAGAAATTCAGTAGAGCTAGACAAAAAACAAAAAGATAATTAAGAATGAAAGAAAAAGAGAAAGAAGACAAGAAAAGAAAGGAAAACACTCATTCAAGTATTCCTAAAATAAAAATTATAAGAGGAGAAAGAAAAAAAAAAAGTTAATGGAAAACAATTATTTTTTCAGAAGAGGCAAAAATTAAAGATTAATAAAAGTTTTAGAAAAGCAAAAAAAATTTTTATATATATATAAGGTAACATAAGACGAAAAAAAAAAAACAAAACAAAAAAAGAAAAAAGAAAAGAAGAAGAAGAAGAAAAAAAAAAGTTCTTTGATTTTTTTTTTTTTTTGGGAGGGATGGGAAGAGTCCTGTATCTCCCTTTTGTCTGTAACCAGAGTCTGGTTGGAGTCTCTGGTCAGCTTGAGGTCCTGTGGCTTGATTGGTTTCTTAAGTCAGTTTGTTGGAACAGGCAGAAAAATGCTCTGCTTTACCCAAGATTTTGAGATCCCCCTCCCAGGTTAGTTTACTGTGAGGGTGATCTGCTTTGAGAATCACAAAAGAGGGGGGATGCAGTGAGGTGGCTAGGTTCTGGGTAGAGTTGAGGCCTTTCTACAAACAGTAGCTTTTCCCTGGGGCTATTTTGTGAAAAAAACTCATAGCACCCAGCCTGGAGCCATTCTCAGGGTTTCTGTTTTTCAATTGATTGTGGTGGCTGCTAGAGGGAGGGGCAGCCTCTGGCTCTGGTTACCCGGTGAGGAGAGCCACTCCAATGGCTGGCGCCTGAGCTGGGTGACTTTTCCCTGGATGGAACTGAGTCTGTGAGGTCACTTCGCCGTTAAGTTCTTGTGACCTGCTAAATGACTCGTTTTATTCCAAGGCCTGAGCTGGAGCTAGCCGCTCCTCCGAGCTTTGTCAGTATCCAAGATGGAGATCACCGGTGCTGGGGGGGAGGGGTGGCCTTCCCTCCTCTGCTCCCAGAGAAGGAGTGAGGAAGTCGGGCTTCTACTCACGCCGAGTCTTGGATCCCGGGTCGTCTCTGGTCTGCAAATTGCAGGATGAAGTTGTCCGCTCCTTGTCGGTTCTTGCTGGTGTTGAGTAGAATCCCCTCGTCCGCTGCGTCTGGCTCCTTCGTCCCGGACTGTGTCTCAGGTGTGCCCCCGCGGCGGCCGTGGTCGCTGCCGCGACCCTGCCGCCGCAGCAGCAGCTGCTGGCAGGCGCTCAGATGTGTCTGCTTGGCTTCCCCTCTCTTGACTAACTCTCTGTCCTGTGATGGCACACTTGGTGTGATTCTCTGGCTTGGGACTGTTCACTGGAACTCTGAAACTGTTTTCTATGCAAGAGCTTTTTCAGATTCCAGCTTCTCCTCCGCCATCTTCCCGGAACCCTGAAGAGAGGATTTAAACCTCAATTGGGGATTATATATGAGTTGCATTGCAATAGGAAACTTGACTTCTCAAAATAACAAAATTAGCTCAATCTTCCAACTGTGTATTCCTTTCTTGAATGGTTTGTTTTATTAAGACAAAATTATACTACCTGGTCCAGGGAAGCTATCGCTATGTAATTTTAATCTCTAATCTCCTGTCTTAGTCTGAGTGCTACAATTCTAGCCTTGTATCACATTGCCCTGCCATAGTTGCTTGGTTTATTCAATCCAGATACAGACTAGAAATTCTGAACTACTCCAGTGATATCATCCACTACAATGACTGTTCAGACTGTTTATCTACTATTCTCAAAGATGTTCTAACATTTCACACAAGATATGAACATTTTCAGATGCACATGCAGGCATCTCTGATTCATTCCTCCATGGATCCAATCCCTTTAATAATGATTACTTGATTCTCTTACTATCTCTGGTACCTACCTATGTAAAACTTTTTTGAAGGTAATTCACTTGAGGACTTTCTAATTTTAAAAATTATCACTTGATTCTATTGTTACTCAGGACATATTTTCTATTGTTTTCTAACTTTTCTACATGTTCTGAGAGTTGTTTCATTTCTGTATTCGTGTGTGCACATGTAAGTGCCTCTGTGTGTATGTGTATTTTTGTATGTATGTATGCAAAAGCCCAAGCTCTTATCCATCAGTCTTGCTCATGACTGGTATTCCATCACCTGAGCCATTCATCCAGTCCAGCTTTTGGCTGGTTAATTATAGGTAGTGTAACAAAGAGTGTTCTGCCCAGGCTGGTTGCAAACTGAACTTCTCAGACTCCTTTACATTTTAGGTTGTATTTATCCAGTAGAATCAACTTTTAAACTACATTTTTGTGAGTGTAAAGTCTTAGCTGTATACCAGATTTTTCACTCAAGAATTCATATAAAGATAGATGAACATACACATCGCATATACTGAGTGTACACTGTTAGAAATGTGATCTTAAACCAGCAGGCGGTGAGATCTGAGGACTGGGTTTCAAAGCCAGCCCAGGTAGGAAAGTTCAGGAGACTCTTTTCTCCAGTTAACTACAAGAAAACTGGAAGTGGCACTGTGGCTCAAGTGGTAGAGCATTAGCCTTGAGCTGAATAGCACAGGGAAAGTGCCCAGGCCCAGAGTTTAAGACCACCACCACCAACAGAAAATATATATAAGTAAAGAAAAAGAAATGTAATCTTAGCCAACCATTCATTGCTAGTATAATCCCTGCTCTCTCAAGATGGACTTTTTCCCCAGTTAAGTCCATGCTCTTATATCTGACTTGCATTGGAAAAAGAATTATTCTTCCATTCTACTTTGAACAAATTTGCATGATTAGCAAGTGTGATTTAGAAAGGGAGTGGCCTCATACTGTGTGTTCCACTTAGGAATAATGCTTTCTGTATATCACTACCATAAATCTACATACTGGACTTGGCTTTATTGTTTCATTGTTGTCTTATTTGTAGAGTCTTCTATAGTGTATTGAACCCTTATACTAAAAAACAGAACTTCTCTTTCTCCTATTATTGCTATTGTTTCTCTTACTGTTAACTCATGTACACCTGGGAAACAATGCACAGCACATACACTCACAAAAAGAAGGACGTGAGAACCTTCTTCACATTTAAAATTCGCCTTAATTTACAGAGAACTTACGAAGTTTGAACTCAAGGTAGTCATTGATAATGTATTTATAAGCTACATAAATTTCATATTTTCTCTTTACTATGTTGTCTCTGAAACACGTGTTACCTCAGATCCAAAGGTGTCCTTGTGTTATTTCAGTGAACCTAGAAAACTTTCATCATACCTCAGGCAGTACCATCGATTGTTAGTGGAAATAACTGCTACTGGATGTGGAAACTCCCAGGAGAGGAAATGAACATAGAGGAGTGACAATGTTTATGTTATCTTGTGCTTTCCTTTCTACTGTACAAAAATGAATCCCAAGGCTTGAAGGAAACTCTGTCACTGACTTTTTCGAATGTGTTCTATACTCATATAAAACTTTTCTGTAAACTTCTAGTTGAGAGTATTACAAAAAGAAATAATGTGCCATTTGAACCCAACATAGAACAAAAGGAAATAAAGTTGTTTTAAAAGTGTTCTACAGCAAAGAAACAAAGACATGTAGGTTTTAAAGTGTCCTATGGATAGATGTTTGACCCCTGAGATGATGTCTCTTTTTGCAGGAGACAGTTATCAATTAATTTATTCTGGTCCTGAATTCTGCAGAGCAATTAGGATTCCGAAAAAGCAGAATCCAGTGAGAATGATCAGCAAAAGGAGCTTCTTCTCAGACCAGTACTCCTTTAAGGATGGTCCCAAAGAAATATGTGGGGTTATTTTTATTTCCTTGTTTGTTTGTTTAGTTTGTGTTGGTTCTGGGGCTTGAATTCAGAGGCTATACCCTGTCCCTGAACAGTTGTCTTTCCTGTCCACCTGCCTCCAAAGCTAGTACTCTACTGCTTGAGCCTAACTGCACCTAAGGCTTTTTTGTTGTTTAATTACAGATAAGTGTTTGACAGAATCCCCTGCCTGGGTTGGCAAAGAACTAAGGTAGTAAGAAAGCTAAGTGACATCAACTGTATGGACTTATCTTTTGAAACAAGAAGTATTAGTTGAGGGCTGAGAAGGTGGCTCAGTGGTAGAGTGTGTGCCTTGTATGCATGAGGCCCTGGGTTCGATTCCTCAGCACCACATAAGCAAAAAGAAACAGGAAGTGGCACTGTGGCTCAAGTGGTAGAGTGCTAACCTTGAGCTGAAGAGCTGAGGGACAGTGTCCAGGCCCAGAGTTCAGGCCCCAAAACTGGACTCCCCGCAAAATAAAGAAAAGAAAAAATTATTAATTGTAATTTATTATCAAACTAATATTTGACAGTTGTTAAAAGAAGAGAATATGTTGAACAAAGAAGCCATAACTTAAATTTTAACTCATCAAAAGAAGTTGCACTGAATCATTTTGGAATTATTTCTTCTGCTTGAGAAGATTATTGACCTTGTCATTCCTTTTGGGGAAACTTAAAGTCATATTTCATTTTTTTGTTGGTCTTGGGTCTTAAACTCTGTTTCTGGACACTGTCCCTCAGCAGTTCAGTTCAAGTTGAGCGCTCTACCACTTTAGCTACAGCACCACTTCCGGGTTTCTGGTGGTTAATTGAAGATAAGAGTCTCATGGATTTTCCTGACCAGGCTCTCTTTGAACCACAATCCTCTGGTCTCAACCTCCTGAATAGCTAGGATTACAAGTGTGAACCACCAGCACCCATCTCACATTTGCATTTATGTGCAAATATGCAGACAAAGAATGGAAATTTGAACCAAATGATGACATTGCAGCTTTTCAGAAAATTTGAGTTAGCAATAAATATGTTCTCCTTTTCCATGTTGTTACATTAATGACTAATGAGCAATGGGAGCCTTACATTAGTATCTTCTGCCATCTGTATATGTGTAGTATCAGGAAATGTTCATAGAGAAATACAGAAAGACTGAGATTTTTAGAAAGGAAAGAAGATCAGGTATGAAAGAACAGCATAGAAGGAGATACATTTATCCCACAGAGCTTTAGAACTATCCTAAAAGATATATAATGCTATAGGCAATGAGGAACAATCCTAGTTGATAACTAGTTCTTCAATAATCAAAAATGGTTCCCTAGAACAGCTTCTGGTATACTTTAGCTACCATTTTATTCCTTCCATCGTGTTATTCCTTCTCTTCTGTCACAACTGTTAATTAGCCTCTGCCTTTTTGGTGCCATGACTGACCAAAAAGATTTCCAAATCACACTTTGACTACCCTTCTCTTTGTGATTAGCAATGACCACACAAAAGCCTGGAATCATTGAATTTCCAGAATTAATCTTCACCTGACATCTAAGCATATTCCTGGCATTAATTCCTGTGACTTAATAAACAAATTTTTTTGTTTCAACACAGTATCCTAATATGAATAAAGTACATGAATTAGGGACTATTTTCAGGTGTCAGTATGGAAGGAGCAATTATATATTCCAAGTATGGGTTCTTTAATTTGCATTTACTAAATAAATGTTTTTGTTTTGTTTTGTTTTGTTTTTACCAGTCCAGGGGATTAAACTCAGAGATAGGGAATTATTCCCGAGCTTCTTTTTTTTCTCAAGGTAAGTACTCTACCACTTGAGGCACAGCACAACGTCCAGTGTTTTTCTGTTTATGTGATACTGAGAAATTGAACCCAGGGTTTCTTGAATGCTAGGCAATCACCGTCCCATGAAACCACAATCCCAGTGCCCTAAATGATTTTCTTAATATGGCATTACATTTTCATTCCATAACTATGTATCATAATTTTGGCCAAGTGCTACAAAATGATGTTGAAAACATTACCAAGTCCAATAAGGCTGGATGGACAATGAATAACCATCATGGTTTAGCCAGGGCATAGAGAGACTTACCTCATGGAACTTCTTCAACAGGCTGAGCAAGACAATTCCTGACCCAAAGCCCACCCCCAGAATGAGAGGGCCACCTTGGGTTCCAGCTACATGGGGATGCTGGGCCACCTCTTCCAGCACCCATTCAACCAGTTCCTGTGTATGAAGGAGAGAAAGCAAGTCAGAATTACACTTAAGTCAGTGCTGGTTGCTCAGAACTCTAATCCTAACTAGACAGGAGGCTGAGATTTGAGAATCATGGTTCATAGCCATCTCGGGCTTGAAAGACTGTGAGACTCTTATCTCTAAAGAACCACGAGAAAACCGGAAGTGATGCTGTGGGCTCAAGTGGTAGAGCACTAGCCTTGAGCTGAGGAGCTTGGGAACCACTCCTAGGCCTAGAGTTCAAGCGCCACGACTGACAAGAAGTGGACTTTCAACCACAAGTAGTGGACTGAATAGCACCCATTGTCCTAGAGAGCATGGTAGAGAAGTCAGGCTGAGCTTCCTGTGAACTTGAGGTCATAAGTAGGTCACCTGGCTTCTCTATGCCTTGGTTTCCCCAGCTGCAAATCTCAACATAGTGAAGGATCTCCTTCCTCATGAGGATAGGGTAATGATGAAAGAAAGCCATGTTTTGTTTCATAATCCTAGAGGTGTTGCATGAATAACAACAGGCCCCACATGGGCCCTTTCCTGGTACCTTCCTGTCATATGCTCACAGTATTGTCAAGAACTTTATATGAAGGCCACACCCTCTGTGCCTAGCCATGCTCGAGATCCCTCTGTATAAATCCCTTGTTTCCTCACAACTGTTCTGTGAGGAGATTGAGGTCCTATAGTTGAGGCCCTACACAGAGCTTCACCTGTGGTCAAAAATTGGCTGCTGTGGAGTAAGAGTTTGGGTTAATCCATCTAAACCAATGACTGAGCATGGCACTACATGCCTACCATCCCAACTACAGAGGACCAGGCCTGGTGGAGCATTCCTGTCACAGATAGGAGGACCATGATTCAGCCCAGCCTGAGCATATATTGAGACTCTATCTCAGAAATTCCCAAGACAGAAAGGTGGATCCTCAGAGCTGGGGAGAGGAAACAAGCAGGGGATCATGGTGCCCCTAGATGGGTGCCTGAACCGGTGTAGGGATGGTGTTGGGGTGGCCATACACTTGTGCTGTTGGGAGAACCTGTTGGTGGCTGCTCCGGGTCGGGTGAGCAGCAATGGCAGCAGCATTGCAGACACATGGGCCCAGAGCAGAGGACCTGGGGCAGGGACCAGGTGGGAGCCTTAGGCTAGCTGGAAGCAAGCCATTGCCTGAGGTATGAAACCCAGTACTGCAGGGAACCAGGAGAGGGGGCCAGGGCGCAGGCGGAAGTATCAATATCTTGCTATATTCAAATTCTCTTGTGCACCACTCAGCCACCTCTGCCTTCCTCAACTGCTGGTAGTGGTGTCAACCAACAGAATGAATCCCTCTGTTACCTGGCAGCATAGAATGTGGGCGTGGCCACCATTCTTGTATCCCATTGTTCAGAAAGCAACATGAAAGAATGGGGGTGTGGCTGGAATTCTGTGATGCAAGCAGCATGGGTGGAGTAAAAATGACAGCGGCTCCCCCAGCCCTTTCCCCAGAGAACTCTGTCCAATTCAGTTGGGTACAAGAGGGTGACCTGCTTTAGCCAGATAGCTGCACAGATTGTTGTGTATGTCTGTTTGTTTCCAGTCCCAGACCTTGAACTCAGGATCTGGACAGTCTGTGAGCTCCTTTTGCTCAAGGCTAGCCCTCCACACTGGAGCCACAGGGCTTCTGGCTTTGTTGGCAATGAAGTTGGACAGGGGTCTCAAGGACTTTCCTGCCTAGGCTGACCATGATTCTCCTGTCACAGCCTGGTAAGTATCTAGGAGGACTGCTGAGAGCCACTGGTGCCTGCCTCATCATTGGTCTTGCTGATGTTCTTGTACAGTCCGGTGAGTTCCCTATCCACGGGTTGAAGTCATGGGAGCTGGAGCCCACAGTTCCTATCCTGGTCCTGCCACCACCAAATGGCAGGAGATACTAAGAAATTTGTTCCTATCCATATGATTACCAATGGAATGTGATATATTTCATGATTGCATGAGCAGATCTTTAATGATTCTAGTATAAAATAATTCACAATTATATTCTAGGACACTGATCAATTTTAGTTAATACTTTATTAAGCATTTAAACAATCACACACATATAATGGAGGCATAATGAAATACCTAAGAATTGGGCTGTACATACTATAAAGGTTCCATTTTTCTGCCAGGATTGGGATTTGAACTCGGTTGCACTGTGTGGGAAAGGGAAGCTGGCTTCCTTGAAGTCAAGAAATTCAAGTCTGATCCTTAGGCCTGAAATAGATCCCCACCACTAGAAAACATCCTATCCATGTACAACTTACATATATGATTTATATTTATATACATATGTTGACTCCATAGGTGTTAACTATAGTTATTTTATTTTATTTTTTATTCATGAATTGACCATTTATGTCATTGACTATTATGGCACATAGAACATTGATTACATTGATTAAATAGGATATAGGTCTACATATGTATTCTACTTCATACCTGACACCGAGGACATTCACAGAAAAGGAAAATATGTGTCACCATCAGGTTCTTACTCCACGATTCAGTGTTTGGGAGTGCTGGCATCTGAATTCATGGCCTACAAGGCCTGCAAGGCCAAACTCATGAATGGGTGAGTGTCATCACGCCATCCTGGGGCAAATGAGCTGACAGGCTGTTTCCAAGATCTGAGATGGAGCCCCAGGTATTAACAAAATAAGAACAGATTGACATGCAGATGGAATTATACTAAAAAATATATATCTTTATAGAGTGCCAGAGTCGTCGATACATTTTCTAGTTATACAGATTACATTCCTACCAAGTCCTATGTATTTATTATGGATCCATTAAATTAATGTTATTGTTTTCATCCTTAAAATATTAATGAAGTCAATTAGTGTCCTGAACTTATTGCATTCCTGTGAGTAATTATATTCTTTTAATGCTTCATAAATATTAAATAAAATTAATCAACCTCCTGAAAAGATGCTGTGTAATGTTATAGGAGCATCATTCACAATCAGTTCATTCAACCATGACATTGACACCATTCCATTGTTATTCCTATGGATGAGAACCAGTATTTTAATATCTCCTGCCATTGGTTGGTGTCAGAATGGGGATTCGAAATCAGGGCCTATGTTGCCACATAGCCCTATGGCTTCCCCGATAGTCTGGCAGCCTTCAGCAATGCAAGGTGAAGTACACTTTGCAACCGTGTCATTCATACCCAGTGGGGTCACCATGCAAAGGAAGAAAACTTAAAGAGGCCACATTTTTCTCTGCATTTTTTTCCAGGCAAGGCCTGGTGGTTTGGGATCCCAGGAGCAGCTATGGGGCCAGTGGGTGCACCGCAGCTTAGGGTGATCAGAGCTGAGGCAGAGTTACTACGACCTGAGTTCAAGCCCTGTGCTGAGAAATAAAATAAAATATAATAAATAAAAAATAAAAAAATTAACTACTTGGCTTGCAATTCCCGCTATTCATTCTTCCAGGCTTTGGAATTGAACTCAAGATCTGGGTAAATCTGCAGCAATGTGGATGAAGGGGAAAATGACCGTACTTGAAGATAAGAAAGTCAGGCCTGTTCACTAGGCCTGATTTCAAGCCCCAATCCTGGAAAACATACTATTTATAATCATTGTAAAGATAGGATTTATACTTACCTATAGATGTTCAGTCCATACATGTCTGATGTGGTTGTTCCTTGTATTTTTTGTTTTATTCATTTATTTAACATCAATTGTGCTATGATGAAACCCATTCCGAATATTACATTGATGACATCCAATCACAGAGCATCTAGATTTGTAGAAATGTTCTCAATCATGCCTGACACCCAGGATTCTCAGAGAAAAGGTAAACAAATTTCACACTCGCCTTCTTACTCCGTGATCCACTTGTTGGTAGTACTGGAATCTGAACTCAGGGCCTAGCCAGACCAATTGGAGAATAAGTTAAGGTGAACACACCAATCTGTGAGCAACTAAGGAGCTCAGACGTTCCCAGGATCTGACAATGATGCCCAGGGTGGTCCACTATAGTCATAAATTCATTACTTAAACATAGGATCTATATTGACATACATGTATGGACATCATCTTCTGTTCGGCGCACTTCTTCTTACTTTGTCTCTAATTCTTGGAGGTATTGCGTATTTTACTAAGTATGGTGACAGGTATAACTGTGCTAACATGGATGACAACCTGTTCCCATGGTTATAGAGTTGCCTATGCATTCTCCATCCTAGTTGAGACCCAGGACATTCACAGAAGAGGAAAATGTGTGCAACAACTGGCTTCTGATATCAGCATGAATGTTTTGTCAGTGCTGGGATTTGAACTCAGGTCTGGGCAGCTCTGTTGCACTGGGGGAGAAGGGGAAGCTCACTGTCCTTGAGGGATAGAATTTCAGGCCTGGTCCAAAGCCTGATTTGAAACCTCAGCACAGCAAGCCCACCTTTTTTAAACGTAAGATCTCTCTACCTACAGGTGTGGTATGCATCTTGCATTCAGTGTAGTTATTCTTTTTATTTTGTGTCTTATTCAAGGATGTACTGTATATTTTATTGAGTATGGTGACAGATATAACTGTGCTGACATGGATGACAACCTATTGTCATGGCTATAGAGTTGCCTATATAGCATTCTCCTCCTCAATAAGACCCAGGACATTCAAAGGACAGAAAAACATGTGCAACCACTGGCTTCTCACATCAGAATGCGTCTTTTGACAGTGCTGGAATTTGAAGTCAAGGCCTAGCAGACCCAATTGGTGAAGGGGTCATGGTGAACACACCAGCCTGTGAGCAACTAAGGAGCTAGGTCATTCCAGGGACCTGAGATCGAGCCTTAGTCGGGGGCAATATAGTTATAAATTTGTAATTAAACAGAGGATCTATATTTCCAAACATGGGTGGGCATCATCTTGCATTCGGTATAGTCACTCTCTTTATTTTGTGTCTCATTCATTGATGTATTTTGTATTTTCTTGAGTATAGGAAGACAGACATAACTGTGGTGAACTGGATTACAACCTATTCAAATGAGTATAGAGTTGCCTATGCATTCTCCATCCTAGCTGAGACCCAGACCTTGCACAACACAGGAAAACAGATGCAACGACTGGCTTCTCACATCAAGGTGAATTTTTGGCAGAGCTGGGATTTGAACTCAGGGCCAAAGATGCCCAACTGCACAATGGGTCCAGGTGAGCACACCAGCCTGTGAGCCACTAAGGATCTGGGTCATTCCCAGGAACTGAGATTGAGCCCCAAGGAGGCCAAAATAGTCCTTAATGCATCATTGAAACATGAGATATATATTCACATCCGTGTGTGGACTGCATCGTGCATTGAGTGTAGTTATTCTCTTTCTTTTTTTTTTTTTTTTTTTTGTCAGTCGTGGGGCTTGAACTCTGGGCCTGGGCACTGTCCCTCACCTCTTCAGCTCAAAGTGAGCGCTCTACCACTTGAGCCACAGCGCCACTTCCAATTTTCTGGTGGTTTATTGGAGATAGGAGTTTCACGGTCTCTTCTGCCCGGGCTGGCTTTGAACCGCGATCCTCAGATCTCAGCCTCCTGAGTAGCTAGGATTACAGCGTGAGCCACCAGCGCCCGGCTCTCTTTTTTGTATGTTATGCATGGATGTATTGTGTATTTTCTTGAGTATATGATGACAGGTATAACTGGGTTGACATGGATAACAACTTATTCCCATGGCCACAGGGTGGCCCATGCATTCTCCATCCTAGCTGAGACCCACAACATGCGCAGGAAAGGAAAACAAGTGCAATGATTGGCTTCTGACATCAAGATGAATCTTTTGGCAGGGCTAGGATCTGAACTCGGGGCCTAGCAGTCCCAATTGGAAATTTGGTGCACATGAGCACACCAGCCTGTGAGCTACGAAGGAGCTAGGCCATTCCCAGTACCTGAGATTGAACCCCCCCCCCCCCCCAGGGAGGGAAGAGTTTGGAGCACAATAGTCATCCATTCATAAGCATGGCAGCCTCTTGCCAATGAAGCTCTGAGGGGGTTCCCACATGCTGAGATTGACAACCATGTTTGGCCAAAACAGTGATACATGGATAGGCAGACGGTGGTATACAAATAAATGTATATTAGTAAAGAGTGCCAGAGCCGTCTATCTATGATTGAATGACACCTACTACGTTCCTACCAACTCTTAGGTATTTATTATACTGCCAGTGAAGGAAAATTAGTCGTTTCATGCTTAATAAACTATTAATTAAGATCAATCATCATTCTAGGATTATTGCATCCAATTTTAGACTAGACCAAGGCATGAACTACTCTTTCAACCAGTATTACTATGCATAGGAATGAGTCTCTTGTGATCTTCTACCATTGGTATCAGGACTGAGACTTGAAGCTACAGTCTATGTTGACAGGTTGGCCTATGGCTTCCCAGAGAGCCCATCAGCCAGCAGCAATGGCAGGTCAGGTCCACTTTACAGCAGTGTCTTTCAGACTCAGAATGGTCGCTGTGTAAAGAAAAAACAAATCATAAAAACCCAGCCTTCTGCAGCTCGCCACTTTTTGTGTTTTCCAGCTTTTTCTTTTCTTCCTGACAGCCCCCTGGGCCTAGGATTTCCGGATCGGCTATGGATCTGGAGACTGCATCCCAGCTTAGGGAGATCCAAGTGGAAGCAGTTTCCACTATTCCTGATTTCAAGCCCCATGGTTGGCCAAAATAAATAAATAAATAAATAAAAATAATAAATAAATAAATAAATAACTTAACAAAATTAAAAAAAATAAAGCTCCCTGGTATGGAATTTCTGCCAGTTTTATTTCCTAGCCTGGGATTTGAACTCGGGTTCTTGGTAAATCTGTAGCAATGTGAGGGAAGAGTTGTTACTACTTGAGGTTAAACCCCATGCCAACCAAAAATGAAAAATTAAATCACTGACATCGGCAGGGTGAGCTAGTTGTCAAGATGGCAGGGAAGGGATGGTAAGAGGAATGCAAAGGAGGAGGCAACAATGCTCAATAGGATATGTACTCATTACCTTGCTCATTTAACTGTGACCCCTTTGTACAACATTTTACTATAAAAAACACAAAAAAGAAACATATTAGTTTTCAGAGAAGCACTTTGGGGATAAAGGAAGGAAATCTGAATAGCTGTACAAAATTCTATGCTGCCTATTTTTAATGTTCAATATGGAACTGAATAAACATAACTGCTTCCATTAAAAAAAATTAAATCACTGTCTTGGAACTGGGGCCAGTATTTCTGCCATTGCTGGGATTTGAGCTCACCATCCAGGTAACTCTTTTGCAACATGGGTGAAGGTGAAGTTCATTGTCCTTGAGGAAAAGAAATTAAGGCTAGAGTTCCCAAGGCCTGAATGAAGGCCCTGCAATGGAAAAAAATATTTCTATATGTGTGTAATGAATGTATGATATATACTTATATATGTATGTTAATTTCATATTATGATTTTTATTATTGATTTTTATTTTATTTTTATTTGATTCATTTATTTATTGATTATTGTATTTAGCATTATTATACACATGATATTTATTACATTTTGCACATCTATTATAAAATTATACACAATAATTTAGGACATTGACTCATTTTTCATTAATATTTTATTAAGTGTTGAAAAATAATACATAATTAAATGGAGCCATTTGTCACAATCTTCACATGTTTAGAGTCTCTCCCAAGTATGAGCTTTCTCTTTTCTTTTTCTTTTTTTCTTTTTATTGTGAAAATACTGTAGAGAGGGGTTACAATTACATGGGCAAGATAAGGCATACATTTCTTATCAAGCATTGTAGCCTCCTCCTTTGTTTCCCCTTCCCATCCCTTCCCATCCTCCCTGAGTCTTTTCTTATCTTTGGACATCTTCCTATAGAGATTTCTTTAGATGATTGATACTCAGAAGCCTTTTCCTGAGGATAGGCAAATTGAGGGATAAAATTTTAAGGGTGGGGCTAGAAATGTTGCTTAGATGGAAAGAGCTCGCTCCCTCAGCATGCATGAATGCCAGGGTTTGAATCCTCAGTGACACATACTCAGGAAAAGCCAGAAGCTGTGGAGTGGTTCAAGTGGCTAACCTTGAGAAAAAGAAGCACAGAGATAGTACCAAGCCCCTAAGATCAAGCCCAGGACTGACAAAAACAATAGACAAGATGCGAGTGCTCACACCTGGAATGCTAGCTTCTCAGGAGGCTGAGTTGTAGGCTACAGTTTAAAGACAGCCTAGGCAAGGAAAACCTGTTAGACTGTTATCTCCAGTGAACCACTGAAAGACCCCACCTGGCA